>NW_007251266.1:692347-829803 GCF_000164805.1 Carlito syrichta
CGCCCCGGCGGGCCCCGGCGGGCGGGCGGGCGGCCCCCGAGGGCGCGAGGGGAGCTGGGACCCGGGCTCGGGCCTCTCGGCTCCCTGCGAGCGCGTGTTGGAGGCATCTGCCGCGCTCCCGAGGACGTCCACTTGCAGGGTTCGAGCCCGTTCTGCCCGGAGCCGGGACGCTCGCTGACCAGCGCGACCCGAGGAGGCAAATGACCTCTAGGCGGGCAGAGTTGTTCCTTCCTCTTCTGGCTTCTGTCGAGGAGACGGCTGTGGGCGCGAGAGGGGGCTTGGCGGGGCTGTACCAGGCAGCTGTGGTCGCTGAGGGGCACGGAGCTTGGGGAGCAGAGAGGCATGCAGGATTACGGGGAGCCGGGAAGGGACTGGCCTCGGTGATTTGTTGGGTCTGGATGTGTTGTGTCTGCACAGCTGAGGTGCCCTGTGTCGGCCGAGGGTTCTTTATTGCCGCCTCTTTTCCGCCCTTCCGCACCCGCTTCCCCCTTTTTGTTTTGGTTTTGGGGGATCTGCAGCCTGTCCGTACCGTGGATCCCCGTCTCGTCTCTGTCGTGGATGCGGGTGATCTGGGAGTTCGGTTTCGCTTTTTTCCAAAGTTGGAGGGTCAGGAGCGCCGAGATGTTCCGGCGAGCAGGAGGGCGGTTGTGCTGAGCCAGTGGAGGTGCGGTGGCGTTTACAGCCATTAGAGACTCTGGGCAGAGAGAGGGGCACTTAGGTCAGCGGATAACTGCGGAGCTGGAGCGCCCGGGCGCTGGGTTAGGAGAGAGAGACGGGGCGCCTGCCCGGAGTGCACTGTCGAGGCTGCTGGAGGCGTTCCTGGCAGAGATCCCTCCAGCCGCTTGCTGGAGGTGGGATGGGGGGCGGGGGGCGGGGTGCCCTCAGCTAGACTCCAGCCGTAACTCAGCTCTATATACTAAGCACAGAGGACCATGTTAAGGGGAGCTGTCCAAATCTCCCGGGAGGGGCGGTTAGGCGGGGGAGACGATGCCAGGAATGCCGTTATTAATATTGCACTCTTGGTCATCTCTCCTGGCTGGGGATCTCTCCTCTCCCCTTTCCTCTTCTCATTTTCCTCGCCTATGTTTCACACAGGTGGTGGGAATTACTCAATGCCTTCAAGCTCCCTTTCCATGGAGGGGAGAGAAAGGGAGGTGTGGAATGTTGCAGTTTTGGTTTTTGTTGTTGTTGTTGTTTTTTTACAAATTCTTTGTCTTTTTAAAAAAAATCCTCTTTGCTCCATACCTTGAGATAAGTATAAAAATATTAAAACATTGTATCTTATTTCCCTTCCTCTTATACATCTTCCCCCCACCCCAGCACACATCACCATGTAGAAATTGGTTAGCAAATGTATAAAAATAATTTCCGGAGAGGAACATGGATTTAAAATCCTCTTTCAGGCTGACAGCCCTTAAATTTCATTAACAAGCCGCTGAGCCTCTCTACTGCTCTTGGAATGATGCTACCAATAAGAATGATTAGTCAGGTGAGAGTCCCCACATGAAATCTTTGCTCACTAACCTGTGACACCAGCTGGTTACTTAAGGTGCTGCAAACAGTTCAGTGATGGTGGAGGTGGGGAGGAAGAAGCAGAGCAGAGCACAGAGAAGCTAAAAATGTATGTGTAAATAGTGGACACGCTGTATATGCACAGAAAATCCTTTTGTCAGAACTAATCTGGTGCTTGAAATTCATATGAAGAGATGGGCTCAAGCTCAAATCCATTTTTCTTGTTAGTGTGCATTTTTTTTATGGCCATTTCAAATATCCAGGGAGTGGCCACTTTGCAGAACTCTTGTTTTAATTGAGTATTTGAAAGTGACTTTCTGAGCAATGACATGATTTTAAAATGTCAGTGGTATGCATTTTATGCGTGTGTTAAAAGAAAAGTGATGGATTTTGCAAGGAAAATCAGACTGAAATATACATGGCAGCATCCCAGTGAGGGTTTTTCAAACCCTCCCAGGAAACACCTATATCTAGATATTCTTTGTTCAAAGCTTGACATATGAAATGATGGCCACATAATGTGGGTGATTGCTATGAGAGCTCAAACTACTTTTGGTAAGACTACTAAGTTTTTGTTAGCAATATTAGTCATTATGGTTTAAATCCACAGTTGTCACACAGCCCTCATGCAATATTAGATAAAATACTTTCAGAAGGATATGATTCATTTTGCTGATTTTGATGATATTTTATTTAAAAGATTCATAAATTTAAATAAAAATGTACCCTTATGCAATTCTACCTAGCAGTTAAATAGGTGTCATGCTTCAGCTAATCAATCATCATGTATTGATTTTGAATGATTTAAGCTTTTGAATGTTGCCAAAAAGGTCTTTCACTTTCCTTGGCAAAGACTTTTACGAAACCTCAAACATGCTCTGTCCTGAGACCATCAAACACCTACTTCAACTTACAGCACAGTGGAAGACCACAGTCCTTCCTCTGAGTGAAAATGGTTATAAGCCAAATCATTTGGTTTCGGTTGTAGTTCTGTAGAGGGTTCAACCTCCTTGTTTCATCTTATCAGAGACTGTCTTCTGGCACCGGTGCCATGACAAGAAGACATCCTGTCCCTCTCCAGAGAACAGCAACAACAAACATAGCAGAGACTGTATACTTTTATTAAAATTAGGAATCACTGGACATTTTAGAAACCATTTTTGTAATCTTTCTTTTAAAGCTTCATTGATTAAGCTAATGTTTACAATATTTATTTTTGTTGTTTTCATAAACTCCCCACTACAAAATGTTTAAAACTAAATGCTTTGACATGAATAGATACTGTCATTTCCACTTAACATGATTAAAATCTCATTTCACATAGAAGGGTCCGAGATCTTTTATGGCTAATTGCAATTTATTATTATTTTTAAAAAATCACTTTCTGAATGCCTGGTTATTGGCAGAGTACTATTCTTAGGATTGGTAAAGTAATATTTATCGAATTAATATTTTCTATTTGGTTTTCCAAAGCAGTTTTTAAGTGGACCCTGCTGTTATTCCCGTTTTATGGATGAGAGTACAGAGGATTAAAGAAGTGAAGCAATTTAGCCAAACTTGTCTTCATAAGTGATAGAGGTGAGACTTAGCCAGGAGCTTTTAGATCTGAAGTCTCACCTTTTAACTTCCAGGCAATCACAATACAACACATTCCCATTATGAGCATGCTAAATAATTGCAAATTGTGTGTATATGTGTGTTCATGCACAAATTTTTTGAATATAAAATGGATGAAAATTTTGTTTAAATCTTCAACTATACGTTTAAATAATAGCTTTTGAATTTTGAAAGTTAACTTAATATCTTTTATATTGATTTAAATAATATTTGAAAAGCAAATAGATGCTCATAAATACATAGGAAGTTTAAAAAAAAAAATCTTTGTTTCATTTGCCCTGATGATGAGAAACTCTCAAGATTTGTTCATTACATTTTTTAGTCAGACAAGGTTTAGAATTTGCTCACATTTCCACCAGGTGGCACCCTTCTGCTGAATCCAAAGGATAAAAAATATTGCCTAAAATGCTTGCTGTCCTCAGTTCCAAGAACAAAACCAAAAACGATCATCCCAAACCAAACAAAAACAGAAGCAACCCTGTTTTCTGTAGTATAAATAAAAAATATACTTTTAAAAGCAACATTGGTTATGTGTTTCTCTTTAAAATTAAAAAAAAAATACATTTGGTGGGAAACCAACCTCTTACAATTCAACATGTGGCAGCCTCTTAATGAAATAATTCATGATCAGAATCAAGATAAATATGTAATGTGTAAAATGTCTTCTGCAAAATATCCATTGTACGTTGACCTTTAGCTAATGTTAAACCTAAAATGTTTCAATATAGAAATTGGCATTCAGTATTTTTATTTCACCTTTGGCCTAGCAAACCATATTAAAATTTTCAAATGTATGCTTAATGAAAAATTGCAAAAGAAATGATCTTTCCATGTATGTCTTGCTGATATATAAACATGCTATAATTTGGTCAATAAATGATTGTTTTTACACAGAACCTAGAAAATCGCTTTTATAAATCATGTTGAAAATCTATATTTAATAAAAAATGTATTTTCTTCTAGTCATTTAAGATATAAAACACTATATCTGATTTTGGGAAGAGTTCTATATAATTTGGTTATGAAGATGATTTAGTTTAAATAAAGGTATAAATATCTTATGATTTAGGAGACCATATCCATTTCCTACTCTTCCTTAATTTCTTATTTTATACATGTAAATATCATATATAATATTAAATATGTAATACAATATATAATATAAATATTTTAAATGTAAGGCATTTTATCTACTGCATTAAGAACATACCACAAAATATCCTTTGCACATTGAAAAAGATTAAATTACATAAAACAAATTAAAGAAAATTGTAGTATTAAATATTAATGCTGCATTATCTTGTGAAGCACATTACATTGGAACAAAATATTAAAACCAAATTTCTCTAGGCTGAGTGAAAATAAAGCAATTTCAAAATTTCAGTTTCTTGAATTATTTATGATTACAGGATGTTTTAAGCTTTAGTACTTATATGCACATTTAAAAGTTATTTACAGTGTACCATGTCGCTAGCATACACAGTGCTAGAATGTTGTGACTAAGATTGTGAGTTTTTGTGCTATCAACCACAAATATTTGTTTACCGTTTTTGATGGGTTTTGCACTGGAAATTACAGATTCAAGTTCATAGCTCAAGTCCACCAAAAACCACTTTGTTTTCTGGAAGGGATAACTAAATTTCTCCATTTTATCTGTGAATAAAGGTGACCATAGGTCCTTTTTACATGTTTGTGGTATGGATGAATGAGATATCATGCAAGAGTTTTTGAATAATGCCTATTTCCTATCAAGTCCTCTTATTAAATGTATAGTCTGGCAATAAAAGCCTAGACAAAACTGAAAAAAGAACTTAGAGAATTATTAAGCTACCTACAGCTTGTCTACTATTTTAATATTTTCCAGACTATCACATTTTTCAGCACATAGCTGTATGGATACACATGAGTTTGTGCATGTGTATAAATATTAAATTAATAGATTTGGACATCAGACCTAATTTGGCAGGCATCCAGACTTCAAAATATTGTTAGAGCCTGACTTTCATTCAATCACAATTGAACAGTAAATTCTTTTACTGTTTATTCTATAAGGGCTAGGTTGAAAGTAAACTTTGGCTAATTCTCACTAGCAGTAGAATTAGCTGTTGACTATGTTGCATATTGTTTTCAATGCAATTCCATTCATAAGGTAATTTGCATGAGAAAAAGGATATGTAAGCAAAGACAAATGGAATTTATAGAAATATGCCAAAGGATGAGATTTTAGTCAGTGTGGCAGGATAGTGTGCAGAGCAGTGAAAACCCCAGGATCCCAGGGTGTGTTCCCCTACTGCCGTGGATTGTGCCGTGGGATTGGACTAAGTGTGAGTCAAAAGTTTTTTTTCAGACAAGTTTTCCTACAGCTATTCCTACACAACGTTAAACACATTTCGGTTCTTGAAGTTCCACTTATTAAAAACTACCTCTCGGCCGGGCTCAGTGGCTCAACCTGTAATCCCAGCGCTTTGGGAGACCGAGGTGAGTGGATTGCCGGAGCCCGCGGGTTCGAGACCCGCCCGAGCAAGTTGACGAGACCTCATCTCTACAATAAATAAAAAGTTAGCCGGGTGTGGTAGCACGTGCCTGTAGTTTCGGCTACTTGGGAGGCTGAGGCGGAAGGATCGCCGGAGCCCAGCAGGTCGAGGCTGCGGTGGCCGGGAGCATGCCCCTGCACTCCAGTCTGGGCAACTCAAAAAAAAAAAAAAAATCACCTCTCTATATATTTATACTTGATAGGACTTATATGCGTGGTAAATAAGTTACTGTACCACTATAAGACATATACCAACCAAAACAGTTTGGCATTTTTTCCATCTGAAGACCTATATAAGGTCCAAAAAGAGGCCAGATAAATGATGAAGGGAATGTAACTTTCTTCATAAATGTATGTCCTCATGTAAAGTTAGAACTATTTCTGCCTAGTGAATGCTGTCCCATCTTCAGGAGTCATACTTCTTACTATTGATTATTCCCAGCACTCTTGTGTTAATTTTTATTGACCCGATTTCTGGCAATAACCAATCTCTGTTTACATTATCCTGTCTAGATAGCACCTGTTCTCTAAGACCTTTAAACTGACCATTTGCCTTCCCTTACCTGGTAGACAGTCCTGTCATCGATTACATATTAACTCAAAGACTGCTTGTCATATCCAGGATGGTAGAGAAGTGGGAAGTAGGTTCAGTGGAAAGAATGGGGCATGTAAGAGGAAGTTCTGCAATTATAGTTTTATTTTTGTTAAGCTTTCTTGAATTCTCAGAATGCTAGGCACATCCATATGGAATGGTAAATGTAACACTCACTACCATACTAAGCACAGAGAACTCACTTTTATCCAAAATTGATAAAATAGATATTTTATTTTTTATTTTAAAGATGTGGGGTACAATTCAGGATTAGGTATACAAATGATCATTGTACAGGCAAAGTTTGGGCCTCACTTTGGTCCCTACTTCACCTGGTTTGAGATCAGGTACCCCTGGATTGATGAATTATGCATCCTTCTCTCCCCTGATAGTGTCCCACCACTCTCAATTCCTTTCTTTTCTTTTCTTTTTTATTGTAGAGATGAGGTCTCGTCAAGTTGCCTGTGCTGGTCTCAAACCCATGGCCTCAGGCAATCCACTCACCTCAGTCTCCCAAAGTGCTGGGATTACAGGCTGAGCCACCGAGCCCAGCTCAGTCCCTTCTTATAGTATTATGATAATTGTTCAGGGTCCATTTATGAGTGAGAACATATGGTACTCAGTTCTTTGTTCCTATGGTAAGTGACTAAGTATTATAGACTCTAAGTCCATCCAAGTTGCAATGAAGTTCATAATTTTGCCCTTCTTAATGGCTGGGTAATATTCCATCATTTATATGTGCCACATTTTAAAAAAACAGTCCACTTTTGATAAACAGCATGGTTGGTTCTGTGCTTTTGCTATTGTGACTAATGCTGCCATAGCATGCATATGCAAGGTCTTTTTCATAGAGTCATTTGAGTTCCTCTGGGTATTTTCTAGAATGGGGATTGCTGGGTCGTATGGAAGGTTGATTTTAGGTCTTTTAGGAATTGCCACACTGTTTTCCACAGAGATTGTACTACTTTACAATTCCACCAACAGTGTAGAAGTGTTCTCTTTTCTCCACATCCTCTCCAACATCTGTTGTTTTTTGAATTAGTGATAATGGCCATCCTGACTGGAGTTAGGTGGTATCTCAGTGTGATTTTATACTTTATTTTTAACAGATATGTTCAGTAATTGATGTGAATGATACTCCTTTAATGCCTTCTACAAAATAAAAAAAAAGTTTTCTTTTCAAGTTTATCACATCATAGTTTATTTAAAAATTATCAAAGTGGTCTACAACATTTTTGCAATTGCCAGATGATTTTCAGATTTAATTATTTTGGTGAGGAGGCAACCCGATATAGCGTTGAGAACAAAGTCAAATACATTTCAGATTGAGTCCTTCCGCTACCACTTACTAGGCAATTTATAAACCCACTACAACCATTCTTTCATCTTGAAAAAGGAGAGAATGGTAAGAATGTTGCAAATTTTAGAGACAATCTATGTGAATGTGCTTGCATAGGATGTGTTTCAAGGTAGGAATTTAATCAGTATTTTTATTCTTAATGCTACCATGCTTCTAGATTACCTGAGAAACAAATGTAAGTTTGCATTTATGCTAATGAAAATGTTGAGTGTGTGTGTGTGTGTGTGTGTGTGTGTGTGTGTACACCATTATCAAATATGCACACACACGACATACATACATATTCTTATGCTCTGGTCTTTTGCACTTAGAGTACTACAAGGCATTAGATAAAAATCAGTTTGTGACAGCTTAACTGATTTATACTATTTTTGGATGATAAACTATATGTTTTCACAAAAGACTTAGGATCTTGTTTGAACTCTTCATGATTTAATTATTCTCTTTCCAGAAGTTTGACTCCCAGAAACAATTGACTTAGACATTTTTTGAATATGGAAACTGATAATAAATTGAGTTGAAATTTAAGAAAAGTTAGTTGAGTGCATAACCAAAACTGACTTTACATTTGGGAATGTTGTCTAGTCAAGCTGTGTATTACCTGACTTTAATATTATTGCGATTTATTATACTTATTGATTTCCTCAGGTCACAACAAAAACTTATGTATCAGGTTACAAGATAGCAAATGAAGAAAAGTGAGAGAAAAAAGTAATTTTATTTTCTTTATCTCCATGCCCTTTTTGATTCCCAAATGAAGATTCCATTTCTTATTCTGAGAGACTCTGTCCTGAAAACAGAAATGTGACAAATCTGAATCACATAATTGAGAACTTGAATGGCAGGCTCTCTTATGATTTATTGTCAAATAATGGACAGAGAAACCACTTGAAGTTGGATTAATAATGCATGTGCAGGGGTAAGTAGTCCTTTCTTGTTATAGGAACATGAGTTTACTTTTGGCAAGAGGAATCGAGTAAGTGGAAACTCTAATACTCACACTTCCATTAATCAAGTCTTACCTCCAGGAATGGTTTTAATATAAGTTAATGAATGCAAGACATGGCCATTTTTTCATTTCGCATGTTTTGAAATAAGTACTATAAGTCTTCATAAAGCAACCTTTTAAATCAATGTTTCACAAACTTGCATAATGATTCTTGTCTCTTAGACAGAATTGAAGATTAGGAACTAAGGCAATGTTTGAACAGAAGTAAAAAAATGTATCTTTTTGAGAGAATAAAATTGAAATTCATGACAATCGTCTCAAATTTAGAAGTAGATCATTTGTTTGGCTAGGTTAGCCTAAAATTTAAATTTTCTAGGATCTATGAACTTATGAGTAGACTTTTAAATTGTACTTCATTAGCTTTATAGAAATTTTAATGGGAAATACTCTACATTTCTCTTCTATGTTCCTTTTCAGAGTGCTATAAAATAGAAGTGTTTCAAGAAATAATGTTAGCATATTTTGAGCCATAACCAGTATCTTCATCAGGATTATTTCTGTTCTCTGATCCTAAGAATTGGTTGTGTCCTACTTGACAACCGTATTGACAGTGACAGGCATATGTGAATGGAACGTGGAGTTAAGATGAAGCAACTCACCCCCCTTCACATTTATGAAGTTTGTTTATAATTGCTCCAAAATGAGGTTTACCCAACTTCAGGCCCCCTTGATATTATGAGTGGTTTCTTCTGCTTTTGTTTCTCTTTACAAACAAACTTTTGTTTCTCATAGAGTCAGTGTTTCGGTGTTACCAGATGGCACTTTTGGTTCCATTGTCTCCCTTTGAATCGGTGCAATCTCCAAACCCAAATCCAGTTCCTTCCACTTATCTACAGTTCTGAGAGCCGTTCTGTGTTCAAGAGTTGATTCTTCACCTGTGGAAATACTTTGACATAAATAGTATCTCTGCCTGTGTAAATTATTCTCTTCAAATAGCCATGGCATCATGAATAATGATAACATTTTGAGAAACCGTTCAGTTTCCTGAATTTTACACCTTTACAATCAAATAAGGAAACAGACAATGGAGAGGTGAAGTGACTGGTCTAAGGTCGCACAGTTGGTTAGAATTAGAAGCAGAACTTGAATCTGAGTCTCCATATATATGGTCATTTTCCCATATATGTTTCAGATTCAGCTGCTGATACAGAGCTTTTGATGGCATCATGATGGCACATCTGCCTTCTTCATCATTTGACATCAGTATAAATTTTTAAAAATATATATGTTTTAAAAAGCTTTGTATCAGAGACATAATTCACTTGGCAATTCTTGATTTCTCCTTTGCAATGTATTAGTTCTAAGTCAGTGGTCCTTAGGCTTTTGGCACCTGGCCACAAGACATTACAGAAGAGCATATGCATCTTCTCCAACTTGCCATGGCAAGAAATCACCCCTGGAGCCCTAATGCCATTTTGAAAGTCAACTGTAAAGTCCACTCTTCCAAAGAAATAACAGCCTCTCATGCACAAACAAGTTGCATTTCTTAAACTTCCCCTCTTCCCTCAACATGGCTAAGCAACTATTGATCTCTACAGTCAGCATTTGAAACTGCAACTCCATAGCAATGGAACAGTGATTGGATAATCTCTCCTAAAGGAGAGATACACTTAAGAACTCTGGAAAGTATGCAGGTGAATTTTAAACCTTTCTTGGGCAGTTAATAGAAACAACATACGTTTGATGCACTGGATTTCCTGGCAGATACAGTTTTTCCAGAACCTGTGAGAATTTTTATTCCTAGACCAAGTTGTCAGAGTACCAAGTTCCAATACCCAACCTAAGAAGCATTTATACGCGAAATAAATAAATTCATGTGAAGAAATTTTGAATTACATACAATTCTTTTTAGTGGAAAGAACTGGGGCTTTCTATTCATTTAACGGAACTGTAAACCCTAGCTCTGTGACTAACTAGTTTGAGCAACTTACCCAGTCTTCCTCTGAATTTGACATTTCATCTGTACATGCAATGATACTTTATTTTGCAGAATTGTTGTGAGGATGAGCAATGAGATAGGTTTATTATTTAGGAGGGAGTGAAAAATGGTGATGCTTATTATTTGCTTAATATATACTGGGTTGCTATACCGAACATAGGCAGAGTGGTGGAAAATCAAACTCAATAATAAACAGTAAATATTGAGGTTCCCAGAAGTTGGGCATCCAACTTTAAAGCACCTTTCTTGTATATCTGACTAAATCAGAAATGTAAGGGGACCTTTAGTGTTGAGCGTCTGTGTTTATTTGTATGGAGATTATATGGAGTCCTTCTGGCTTCAAAGCAAACATGGATTAGGAGTTGGTTAAGAAAATATACAGCATCCATTTTCATATTCCTTATACAGAGAAGCAAAGTTTAGATTCTGAAAATGAAGAACTGAATATGCATTGACTTTTCTGAACTTTTTTTCCCCAACTCATGGTTGAATTTCATCTCATGCTTATAATATATTCTGCATTTGGAGCGCCGCTTCATATCTTCTCAGAGCTACAGTTCTTGAGCTGTAACAGTGAATCCAAAAAAACTAATATGGAATCACAGATGGTGCAAATATTTGAAAATAGGTAAATACAATCTAGGATTAGCTGCTAGGGCTCAGAAATGTCATCTTTGCATTGCTTATTGGTCACCCAAGGCAATTTTAGTTAAGGAAAACCCAGGACAAAGCCATCATGATATAAAATTGCTGGCTTGGAGTTGTGCAGCATAACAAGCCCCTAATTGTTACATAAACCTCAAAATGAGTCACTCTGTAACAAGGAAAAGGTATTTCAGAGAAGTCACAAAGCACCAAGAGGTTGTACAGGGGATAAAATTTAAGCAGATATCATAACATGTTACTGTTGTACAGTACCATCTGCTGATTTCCATTTACAGCCAATTTTAAAGGAAAGAATATTCATTCTCATGGGCATGCTTGAGGTAGGCGCACATTAAATGACCTGAGCAGGGCAGCAACAGTCAGATTACCAGCATAAAATCTGCAGATGGTAATTATTAGTAACGTGCATGGTGGGTTTATAGTTCTGACTATGAGAGTTTTAAATAATAAAATTTGATTTTCTTTCCGATTTCTCCCTTTCAGATGTGCATCTCTTTCAAAAGAATCTTAAAACTGACCATGTGATTAAGTCACCTGGGTTACTGATAAGACAATTGAGAATGGCAAAGGCTGACTTGATCAAAATTGTAAGACTGATGAATATGGTAGATTAGAAACAAGGTTAGGACCTGATGGAAGGAACCTCAGGCTGTTAATCAGAATCATAGAAATCACCTTCAGTTTTCTGTAATGATGTCACTAAAGAAAATGTGGATTAGAATTAAAATTAGAAGGTTTCGCCTTGTTTAGCGTTTTTTTTTTTTTAATTTTGTAATTTAAATTTTAATTCTTTTCTGGATAGTGGGCTTATTTATTTTTAGAACTAGGGGTGGGGGGGGGGTCTTGCTCCATTGTCCAGATTGGAGAGCAGTGGCAGAAACATAGCTCACAGCAGTCTCGAAATCTCAAGGCTCAAGCAATCTTTCCACCTCAGTCTCCAGAGTAGCTAGGACTATAGGCACATGTCACCACACCTGGCTTATTTTATTTTATTTTTTAAATAGAGATGGGGTCTTGCTACATTGCCCAGGCTTGTGTCAAACTCCTGGTCTCAAGTGATCCAGATTGCTGTGGGAGCCACCATGCCTGGCCTGGGTAGTAGGTTTATTAAGACTAAATGTATCATCTGGATTCTCTCTGGAAGCAATAAAGTTAACTATGTCATGGTTTGGATAAAGTCTCAAGTTTCTGCAGTATCTCATTTCTCAATGAATTAGTGGGGAGTTGGAAGATCTGCTCCAGATCAGAGATGAAGACCTATAAAACAGTACTGATCCCTATCGAATAACATGTTTTCAAGTTAAAAAAATAACTCTCATAGAAATATGTAGTGAACATACGTCTAGGATTTAACTCATTAATAAAGGAACCATAAAGATGCTGCTAAAGATAGTTCAAGGAACATTTTAGGAAGAGAGATTTATACAATCAGTCAGAAAAAGAATGGCTTACAACGTTTGCAACATTAAATACAAAACTGGTTAATAGTCAACAGGGCATTTAAACTGTAACTTTTGTGATTGTGTCTTATAGCAAACAGTAATTTTTCAATATTCATTTATCTTCTACAGTGAACATCAACTTTATAGATGCTGGGCCTATGTAAGCTAATAGTGAGTCAAAGTAAGGTATATGCTTTCGAAATTATATAATCTTATCTGGGCTGATTAGATAATGCCCTAGTGTGATACTGAAATGAAAAACATGTAATCATACTTAAGTTGTATTTGCAGTTTTCAAAAATTTCTCTGAACAGTCCCCTCCTCAGAAAACTTGTACAAACTGAGCCTATACTTGATATATCAGCCAACTTCTTAAGTAATTTTATTAAAGCTTTCTACAAGCCCTACTGCACTTTCAGTGTCAGATTTGATTCACCAGCAGTGAGGTCCTGGAATACAGCCAGTCAGCCAACATTGCTTGTCAGGTTCATCCCAAGAAATTGGTGCAGGTGTCTTTGAAGGCTAGAGGAGAACAATTTGGTAAACTCAAATAGCTCTTCTGTGGGGAAGATGAGATAGCATAATTGCACACAAAAAAGTGAAAAGCCAGTCTTGGAGGATTTAGCAAATTAAGGTTTAGATCAAGTAGCATGGTGGTAGTTGTCCCTGGAGATGGCTGCTTTCAGGGATACCCTTAGGGAGGCGAGATGAGCCACCCACACAGTCTGATTTAAGACTTGTCATAAATTTTCCTTCCCTTGTGACTCACTTTCCTGACTGCCAATACTCGGAAAAATAACTCTTCCCAACCATCTGCATAGATCTGAAATTTCACCATGACTTCTTTTGTTCTTTTAACTTGAGGCTGAGCAGGCAGTATCAACAATTTATGTCTAATTTGTAGTTGTTTGTTTCCTTATGATTGCATGGTGTGCTCTCTCTTGAGACCTGATATTTGGGGGCCAATGAAAATGAATGTAAGGAAGAAGGCATGGGAGAAAACAAACTTGAAAATGGGGCTAGGACTCTCAAGAGAGATTAACTCTCTGCACAGTGGGCAATCCATTTCCCTTAGTTTTTACCTTAGTTTTTCCCTTAGTTTTTGCATTGGCGTTAAAAACAAAGTACGTTTACATGCATATATGAGTACTGTGTGCAAAGAATTTCATGAATAATTTTGGGTTTAAAAATATATATTTAATTATTTAACCTTCATTTCCTAAAATATATTTTACTTTCTCATGGAAAAGGCCAGAACTATTACAAAGCATGGCTTTTGAACTATAAAAGGAAAATAATTTCAGTGATGAAATTATTGACTTTTTTATCACTGACAATAGCTAAAATTTTGAGTGTATGCTATCCAAATGTGCCACACAACTGTCAAGTGCCTAAGTCTCATTTAATCATTGCCAAAACCTTATGTAATAGATGCTACCTTTTTTTCAGTTTTGCAAATGGAAAGCTGAGATTCAGGGAGGTTAAGACTCCCAAGATAGCAAAACTAGTAAACGCAGAAACTGTCTTTTGGTCACATACAATCACACATATCTTTTAAACATCAAATTGTTTCTTTTGTTAAATTGAGGCCAGTAATTGGCCATTTGTATCTGATCAATAAATCATATTTGATTTGGCCAGGCTCGGTGGCCCAGTCTGTAATCCTAGCAACTTGGGAGGCCGAGACAAGTGGATTGCCTGAGCCCGTGGGTTCGAGGCCAGCTGGGGCAACTTGGCGATAACTTGTCTCTGCAATAAATACTAAATTAGCTGGATGTGGTAATGCATGCCTGTAGTTCTAGCTACTTGGAGGGCTGAGGCAGGAGAATCGCCCGAGTCCAGTAGGTCGATGCTGGAGTGGCCGTGAGCATGCCACTGCAGTCCAGCCTGGGTGATGGAGTGAGACTCCAACTCAAAAAAAAAAAAAGAAAAGAAAAAGAAAAAATCTTATTTGATTCCCTGTGCAGAAGGAGAAGTAGTAGTCATAGGAGTAGTTGTAGTAATAATGCTCATCAGAACTCTGTGTGGAAGTTAGTATTATAATTCTCTGAAGTTCAGAGAGGTCTAGTAAATTAGTTAGGACTGCATGGCTTCTAAGTGGCAGAACCAGGTTCAAGAGTTCATGCTTTTAACTACTCCAGTGGACAGTTTCTCAGGTGTTTAGTGAGCACCTACTCTTTGTCAGGCAGTGTGCTGAGATTACGGCTTGTGTTCTGTATGGTAATTGGAAATGTAGTTTACTTTGAAAATTTTACCCATGTACAATTTCATGCTTATCAAGAATATTTAAAAACACAAGTTACTCTTTATCGTCCAAAATATATAATTTAGTTTATGTCATCTATAAAGACAACTTTTTAATTAGTCTGTAATCTATAAAATCAGTTTTAAAATTATACATATTTAGTTTTAGTATATTATGTCTACCTATTAGAGAGAAACTGATAAGCACACTGGAATGTGTGTATGTATGTGTATATGTGTATTTGTGTATATATGTATACACAAATTTTATAGGTTAGAAAAGCTTAAAATTGTTTTACCTGTCTCTCATAATAACTGTGAGCAACAAATTGGCTTCATTACATGAATGAATGACAAGGCAAATGCTTTGCCCCTGGTTTTTCAGAAACCTGAGTGGCAGATATAAGCCTTATTTTTCAGAGGTCTCTGTCATTTTATTTATTTCAATGATTAATGTTTGTCAAGTTTATTTTTCTGCAATTTCAAATAACAAATACAGTCTTCTTTAAATTCTGAATAATATATTCAGCTATTACAGATATCCGCTATTACACAAATATATACAATGGAACATCTCCTTCTTGGAGTTATTACCCACCCATATAATTCCTCATTCTATTATTCTTTTAATAGATAATCACTATTATTATTTTCATTGTTTTATTTTTTTTCTCTTCCAGGGACATTTTTGTATATTCAAGCTAATCTAGACTCTTTCATTACCTCTCGTTTTAGATAAATGTTAGCAGCACATTTATTTTAAAGTACATAATCTATTTACAAATATAGTTTTTTTGATACAAATCTGGACATGACCAAATTAGATCCTCTAACAGTTGGCTTCCGTAGCACATTCTCCTCCTTTAATCACGATGAATTAGATCTTTATGTGTCTCATAAACTGATAGCTGATCATCAGTCTTGATGCAGGTGTGTGCAGGTGCCCCTGCTTGCCTACAGAAGTCAGAGGAGGCATGCTGTAGGCATATTGCCTGACAGACAGTCGGTGCACACTTATCACCTGATAAATGATCTACTAGAGTAGATAAGAGCGTGGACTCCAGTCACGGGGGTTCAAAACCTGGTTTTGCCACTTAGAAGTCATGCTGCCCGAACCAGTTTACCTCTCTGAACCTCAGTTTTCTCTACTTTAAAATAGGATAACAATACTAACTTCCATACTGAATTCTAATGAGCATTATGACTGCAACTACTCCCATGAATACTACTAGTAATATCTGTGAGAGAAATTAAATATGATTTATTGGACAGCCACAGGTAATCAATCATTGGCCTTGATTCAGTAAAGGAAATAAATTGATGTTTATTAGGATATGTATGCGACCAAAAGGTAGCTCTGCATTTATTAGCTGTACTATCTTGGGAATCTCTTAACTTCTCTGAACCTCAGTTTCTCATTAGCAAAAGTGGAATATAAGTATTCAATTTGTTGGCATTCACTTCAGTGCTATCAGTGTGTGTGTTTGATTATGTATATGGATATAAACACCTTTATTGATACAAATGCTTCTCAACTTATGATAGTTTTAGTTCCCTATAAACAAATTGTAAATAGAATGTATCATGAAGTAAAAAATGCATCATAAATTGAAATGATCAGAAATCTTTCTAGTTACTATGGGATTACGTCTTCTCCTGAACTTGTATTGCGATCACACCATGGTAAAGTTGAACCATTGTAACTCAGGGAGCATCTATATAGCATCACACTAATGGGGGAGTCTTTAAGCAAACTGAAAAGAAAAAAGAAAAAAAAAAACTTTCTCCTAAGCAATAGATTTAGGAATGAATGTCAACTTTGCATCTTTGAATAACTTGACAATAACTGATGAGTGTTTCTCAGTGAATTGGCAAAAGGAAAGGACCTAATATTGTCATAGTCTGAAAGATGGTTATATATGTTAGAAGATATTTATGTTAAGGAAACAATAAGGCAATATTTAGAAATTTTAACTTAGAATTTAACAAGTACTCTGTGTTTTCTGTAATAATAAAAAAGATGTATAACTGAGTTTATGAATCATACTGTCAAGCCTAAAAGCTGGTAATGGACAGAATCCAGCATTGTGAAAATTTATTTATTCTATTATCATTAATGAAAACAAAGACTCTTAATATTTGATGACAAATACATAGTGTGCTTACATTTTCTTATAGCCTGTGGGATTATCAGAATTGGGGAAATAAAAGCATTTCTTTAAGAAATAGACTGTACTGCATTCACCTGTCTTATTTAGCCTAAAAAAGGCTACATGTGTTGTCTGTCACAGCTAATCACCCCCTCAGTGAAGAAGACGGAGAACAGTAACAATAAGGGAGAGATAGAAGACCTTAGTCGTTGTGGAATTCTTTTTTATTTAAAAAGGTATTACTTCAACTAATTATAAATTTATGGATTTTTATGTCCTTCCTATCTCATGTATTGAGGAAGTTGAGAACTCAGCAACTATATTTGGTCAAAATATTCCCTTCCATTCCAGCAAGTGGTAGTGAATATTATTAACACACACACCACGAAGAAAAACAGCAGTGCTGAAATGTTTTATTGATCCATAAGGATGACCAGCTCTACCAAGACTCCAAATCATTTCACAGGAGGAATTTTTAGTTAACAATAGGAAAAAATAAGTTTTTTAAAATTTCTTTTAAGATTCTATAAAGATTACACAGCTATTTAAAATCAAATAACCTCTTTTCCCTGAAAAATATTAAAGAAAAATCAATTTTTTACAGTACACCTGCTGAATTATGGCAGGGCATACTTGGTAGCTACTAATCTTTTAACACAAAGAAAAAATATTTAGTTTTAAATGGTTCTGGAAAGTCAAGCTACTGAGTGAAAAGTAGGTTTTAAACTTCAGATAAAGCATTAATCCTTGATATCCTGTTTGGGATTTTAGAAGACTTGGCATGGTTGGGAAGAGGATACATTGATATAAGTCAATTAGGACTTTGATTATTTCTCCTTTTAAGCAAAATTCTCTAAATGACCTAGACAGAAACGTATATGAGATGATACCAGGAGAATTTCTGATTCTATATTGTAAGTACTGAATGGGTATGGCTTAAAATAAATCTTAATGAGTTAGTAATTACATTTGCATACATAAGACTGGGTAATGCTGCCATTTGATTATATCATGGGGCACCAACCCTCCTGTGTGCTATAATCCAGGGTCTCTTAGTTTAAACCTATTGCTTTTGCAATTAACCTGAAAATCCTGTCTTACCATCTAATTACAGTGATACAGGGCAGTTTAAAAGAAGTCAGCATTTCCTGGCCGCTGGGATTTTAGTGTTTGGTGGTACACTCGCTACCGTCCGAGTCTTATGACACACCCAATCGGTGAATTATAAATTATGTCCCTGGAAATATCTAGCTTTAATATCCCGTCACTAGAAATGTGCTTATTTGTATAGATACCCAAGCTTATGCTACAACAAATCTCTTCTAAACTGATAGGGAAGGGGTAAGGAAAGCCTTCCTGCTTATTTATCTCAATATCCGTAATGATAAATATATATAGGAAGGAATGAAAATAATCCCAAGAACTATTTATTATATCCTGTGGAATTATTATAATTTGGGAAATGGGGCGCTTCTTTAAGAAATACACTGTACTTCATTCACCTGTCTTATTTAGCCTAAAGTGGCTATATGTTTCTTTTTTCTCCCTTTCTTCCTTCTTTTTCTTTCTTTTTTAAACAGAGAGGCAAGATGAAATAAAAAGTGAATACAAGTTGTTGACTTCTTCCTGAAAACGTACATAACTTACTAAAAGCATCTCACTCTTATTTTGATTTGTGAATAAGGACTACTTAAAAGCTGTTTTCTAACATGAAACACCTTTACACTAAGACCTTGCAAAGTACAGCTACTCCTTTTATCCTGAACCTTGAAAAATAATTTACAGGCAAGCAGTTTTGGTATGAAATACTTAAACTGAGCAACTTTTATAGAAGTCACGATGTTTTGGTGAATTACTGTGCCAGCTTATAGGTATTCAGAAATTATTTTAATCAGGTTTTGTTTTATCTGTCACTTCTTAATACATTTCTCCATCATATGGTGGCTTAAAACAACCATCATTTTATTTGCTTATGATTCTGTTGGCCAGGAGTTCAGGCAGGGCTCAATGGGCAGCCCTTTTGCTCCAAGGGTATTGGCTGGTATCATTAGCTTGACTGCATGCATCTGAAAGCCGAACCGAGCTGCAAGGCCAAGACGACGTCACCGATATGTTTGTATCTTGGTGCTTCTTCCATTGTAGCCTTTCTCTCCTCATAGATAGCTTGAATTTCCTCATAACACGGTTCTTAACATGCTGTATCTGGTGTATCTGGTGGTTGCCTTCCAAAAGGGAACATTGCAAATAAAGGGAAATGCTGATCTCTTAAGGATTAACCATAGAAGTTATAAAACCTCTCTTCTGCCACATTTCATTGGTCAAAGCAGGACACAGGATCAGCTTAGCTAGAAAGGGAGGAAAAAAAAGGATGTCTTGCTTTCATAAGAAAAATGGTAAAAAAAAAAATGCAATCACTTCAGATCAACCAAAGACTCAAATATCATTGGCCAAAGCAACAGAACTATATCTGGATATAGATAGACATTCACCATAGAAGCATGGAGATAATTTAAGCTTATTTAGAAATTGAAAATATTATAAGGATTAAAGTGGTGCCATGATGTCAGTGTTATATTTAGCCATAGTCTATCAGTATCCCTGTGGAATGTGAAGACAAATTGTAATTGATAGAAATTAGTCCTTCATATACAATGGTACCTAAAAAGATAAGAATTTATATTTTCACTGTAAAACAGAAATAAATATAAAACAACCACCTTATTCAGCTGTAGTTTCAGAAATGTTGTGGTTATAGTATATTTATTTGAGAATAAATTTAATATACTGCTTGGTTGAAAAAGATAGTATGCTCTAAATAATCTTCTAGCTTCAGGAAATTATGACCATCTAGAGTAATTTGGTGTCACAAAGATACTTAAATTCTGAGATATAATTACTTTAATGAATTCTGCCACTGTGAAATCTTTTATGTTGTCACATTTTAGGCTGAAAGAAGCAGCTGAGCTAGGATTGGTGGGATTCCAAAGATTTCACAGAAGAAAGTCAGCTTTTTCAGATGGAGAGAAAATGATCAGGGAAAAAAGCCCTTGGAATTCTCAGGAATGTAATATAATATTCCATGGAATATATTTTTAAATTACTCCAGCTCTTTGTCAGACGTTAACAGTGCATGAAAGTACCCTGTTTTCAGTGCTGTAGCTTTTTGAAAAGGACTCCAGTGCAAAATGTAGATACTGCTGTCCATGGGGTATGTCCCCATTTATGACAGATTTCTCCTCTATTTACCCCTGGGACCAAGTGAATGTTATTTAACTTAGAGGAGATGATGGTGTGGGCTGTCTCAGAAGGAAGATACCTATATAACCTGAGTGATGCGAGGTTTCCTTTTTTTGTGCTCCCTACTTCTCCACGTTGCCTGTCCTGCTAAAACTACAGCTTTCATTCTTCCATCTTTCTTTGTTGTGGAATATAAGTATACGGAAACCAGGATGTCTCAAGTGGTAAATTTTGCTCCACTATGTAAAAATAGCGATGAGGCATATACCACAGGAAAAATAGGCTGATGGGTGTCCCATTTGAAACATTAAAAAATATTAAGGACACATATTTAAACTTAGGGGAAAATTTACTTAATACTTGATGTGATGATGACGTAAGTCCATAGAGCTTGTTGTGAATGCATTTTAACTCAATCTCTCTTACTCAAAGCAGAAAAGATAATACAATGCAGTGATGTGATATATTACTACCCCAAGAGACCATCTAAGAATTTTCTTTTCATAGAGATTAGTTTCCTTTATTAACACTCCAAACATTATGAAAAAATATCATTTTTCCAAATTGATTCTGACCGGTGGTACTTGGGAATTAAGTTATCTGTGCATTTCAAGCCTTTGTATCTTGATGGTTGGGTTTAGTGCCTTCCAATGATCATTTGGTAGAACCTTTCTCTTGCCTCCCTCATATTTTGAAATTGCATATTTACTGGTTTTTCTCCAAATACCTAAACATTTCTTGAGGACAGGGACTGGACTTTATTTATTCTGAATAATCAATGAGAGGTTTAAAAAAAATGTGAAGTTGTGTTTGCAATAGAAATGTTTTGAATAAAAAAGAGTTTGGCATTTAGGAGAGGGTTCCGTAGCAATCTTTATTAAGTTCATTAGTATGTATAATATCTTCCAGCCTATGGGTCAATTTAAGGATATACCTGGCTAGGTACATTATGAAGCCTGTTTGGTCTCAGTTTGAGAGGTGGAAAAAATACATTTTGGTATATAATTCCCATAGAGAAAATCCAGAGTGAGTTGATGCACAGCAAAAGCAAATCAGCTGTACAAGCTAGATCAAAAAGGATTTTTAATAACTAGGAAAAGCAAATGGGAGAAATGAGATCTAGGGCATACTAGGCTGGCAGAGGGCTGTATTTCATGAATGTATCTAAAAGTGCCCATAAAAATAATGCCAATTGAAGAGTTCATGGGAACAAGAGGTAAAGAACACCAGCTAACCTAACAGGCAAGAGTGTATAGCAACTTTAGTTTTAACTTTAACTCAAATCAGTGTCTGGACTTGAGGGCCAGAAAGGAAAAAAGGGAATAGAGAACTCAATGACTTTTTTTTTTTTTTGAATAAACAATTGCAAAAAAGTCTGTAAATCCTAATAAGACAAATAATGGCTCCATGGAGTAGGACCTGATCCTGAAGGATATTATGGGTCCAAATAAAAACTTTAAACTAGTCATTCTAATAATGTAAGCTTTGGCTATTATTATCAGTTTGTCATAATGTAATTTGTTAAAAGGAATTCCTGTTCTGCCTTATGTGAGGGTTATTAATGCCCTTGAGCTGACACTGCAGGGATAGGGAGGAAAAAGAAGGAATTTCAAATAGAAAGGGAAAGTGAAGAAAAAGTTGTGTGAATATCGGTAGATGACCTGTGAAGTCTTATTTCTTCTGTTTCTTGGACTTTTACAAGATGATGGCAGCAGCAACCAGGAACTTGACAAGAGTCACATTATTTTTTGCAGGCTGTCCTTGAGGGATGTCCCCATTTTTCACAGCTGTACAGAAGTCATCTCTAAGAAAGCTATGGCAGGCAAGGTCAAGCCAGCTGTAATTAATGATCCAAGCTAATATTGGTCTTTGAAGTTCTCAGATATTAATAAATGCTAGATAAGAAAGGCAGCTATTTATCTCTTCACCCAGTACACCTTTAAACATTTGTACAGGAGATAGATATCCTAATGTAAACATTTGCAGCCTCATATATTGTCAGAATCTCTGAACTGTGACTGTTGACAGTAGGTTGCCTTAAGTAATTACAACAAGACAGAATAATCGAGTAGAAGGTATTGTTACCCTAAGTCATATTTTTCTGAGAAATATAGTTAAGAAAAATGAATAACAGCTTTTAGTAATGCATAATGTGAGAGTCATTAAGACCTGAAATGAATGTAAGACCTGAAATGCATGAAGAACTTAAAGAACTGAAGAACTTTATTGCCAATTTTCTTTTTGCTTGAGGTAAACTAAATTTCATATGGTAGTGTTATGTTAATCAAATTGTGAAGTAAGTGACAATAGGAAAATAGTATTTCTTAATATTTTTATTTTTAGAATTAGATTAGTCTATAGCATGAGGTGCATCACAGTTGCATTACACCTATTGAGTGTTCAACTCTTATAAACACTATATGATATCGTTTTAGAAGTATTTCATGCTTAAAATCCACAACATACTAACTTGCTTATTTTCAGAGTTTGCTTTTATAGAAGTTTTTCTTTTTTTTTAACTTATAGATCTTAAACACAAGGTACATTACAGGAACCTGTGACTTACTCTAAAAAAAGCTGGAGGCTGAAATGTGTTTTATTCATGAAGGAGAACCTAATGTCAAGGATTTAAGTTTGTAACACCATTACCATATATTTGGAGCATGTCAACAAAGAGTAAATTAAGTGACAAAAGTTTTAAAGTATTGTGGAAGAGACTGTACTGAAAAAAAAACCTCACAGAATATTAATGAACCATCTTGCCAAGTTTCCTTAAAAAGTTTGGGCACTTGCAAAAGCAAAAAGTCAATAACATTTAAATTATTATTATTAGGAAATATTTTAATTTTAAGTAATTCCATATTGAAACCACAAATTTGTTAATTTCGGCCAAAAATTGCATTGAGAACATATGGATATTTTAGGGTTATGATTAACTAACCAAGAGGAAAATCACATAAATATAGGTTTTTATTGTTACCTAATGGGCATAGATGGTTGAGGCTTTAATTCAGCGTGGCAGGAACTCCACAAAGCTAATTTTAACAAAAAGATGTAATCTGAACAATATTAAGCATGCAGGTCACTATATTCAGAGGTAATGACCATAATTTTAAACTTATTAGCATAGGTTGTAATGCCATTGTGTCTTCCAGGAATTATTTTCACTTCTCTGGAGAAAAATATTAAAAATACTTTCAAGAATAAAGCTGATTATGGTATAACAGAACAACTCCCACTACCTCCACCTTGTAATAATACACCCCACGTTTTTGTGTTAGTTATGATTTTCACAAAATGTGCTAATTAGTTGAAAGTTTGAAAAGTCTATTATGTTGACTTAATTGTATCTAACTCTTTGTAAATGATTATGCTTTCTTTTAAAGTTTCTTCCCCTATTCGCTCACTATCATCACTCATTTTTTTTTAAAAAAAGCATATTCATTCCAGGTCTTAGTTCTCTTTGCTTTGTGCAAGTTTATATGTTAGCCCATTTTTACGTGGAAGTTTTTCTGTGTAGAAAGAATAAGAGTATATTCTATATGCTTGGGTAAATTTACATTTTCAGACTGAACATTATGCACCAGAATCTGTACTAATTATGGATTTATATGGCTAAAGGAAACATGATAGTCCTCTCAGAGCCTACGGTGGAATGCAGGCAGAAACAAATGAGCACAATGGTTTACTGCGTGTAATAGAGTATGTTGTGGGTCTCCTGTAAGAGCTGTGCTTAGCTCATCCTTGGTGGTAGTAGTGAAGGGGCGTCAAATAAGTCTTCCTGGAGAAGGAATCCTGTGACCTAAAACATGAGTAGAAGGCAGGATAAAGCAGAGGAAGGATGGAGCATGATCATTTCAAGAACTGTCAGGGTCTGCCGATCCCACCACTGTGCTCAGTGACCAGTGATCATATGACATTGCAGGAGATTCCAATTCTGATTCAGTGTGGCTTTCAAGATAGACATTTCTTTAAGATCATGTGATCTTTGTCCTTCTCATAGTTTATCATTGTTGTCTACTCTTAATGGTGTTAAGGGTAAATTTGATTTACATTCTAGAATGATGATTAGCAATACCTTATCTCCAACACTGGGAGAGATGAATATTTGTTTGGTCTTGCAACTGTGGAAAGTAGAGCCCTATTTTGTTCATTTGTCTTTTTAAAAGTATGAATATATATCTTGATAGTACTTTGAACTTGTGTTTCAAAATCTATCCAGTTATTTACTTCTGCAAACAAGAAGTATATACATGTTAACATCTCATGGCTTCTTGTGCTAATATGTTTACGTGATTGTTCTACCATGATAAAAAACGCTTTTGGCTACTTGTACCCAGAAATCATTATTACATTTCTCAGTACTGTAAATTAATGAATTAAATTTTCGGCCTTTTTTGTTCATTTGAGAGTGATATAATCTTTTCATTGTCTTGAAAGTGTTCTTAACAGCTACTCCTGCCTTGGTTTTGCTGGATGCTATTTCTTCCTTGAATGACTATGGCATTGTATTTTGTGACACCCTTCCCTAAACAAAGCAACAGGGCAACTCTTTAGTGGAAGTTAGAATTTTTCTTTTGTGTGTCTTCCACAATTTTTTACTTTATTACTTCCCATTTTGTGAAAAGTTGGATTTGTCCTGACCACCAAGTATTTAATGGAGCAGAAACAGAGATAAAGAACACATCCTGAATGGAGTAAACAGGATGAATATTTCATGTCAAGCTGAAGTGTTTTCAATATTGAGGAAAAAAATACATCTCATTGAAGTGTCCTTTATTTCAGGGACTAGATATTCATTTTATTTCTTAATTGTGGATAATCCAACAAGTCTAGCTATATTTTCCCAGAGAATTCCTACTATGGTTTTCTAACTTATTTGAAAGTTAGAAAAATTTCAACTGGTGCAGGGGAAATAGTGTTCAGCTTACACATATTTGATCTTTGGAGTATATTGTTCCCTCAGACGTTAAATGTTTAACAGAACATGTTAACTGCTGCTTTGCTTGACTCTTGTATCAGCCTGCTTCTCCTAACTAGGAAGAATATGTTGATAGTGACCTACTATATTAGTTACTTTTCTCTTCTGTCTGTTGAAAGCATATTTTTAAAATTATTACTATAAGATTCTATTTATTTTAAACACTCTCCAAATAACTAGAGTTCCAGAATTCTTGTTTTAAAATATATTTGTATATTTTGTTTTAATTGTATTGATCCATAATGGTTTTGATTGAACCTGCATTGAAAGCATGTTTATTTTCCTTCATTTTAGTGAGTAGTTATCACTATAAAAAAGACTAATTTTCAAAAGATTGACATATACATTCATTGTCACTGTAAGAACAACAAAGCAAGGCTTCTGGCTATGTTCTCTTGAAGATTGTTAAGGCGTTCATGAATCTTTATAGAGCTGATGGCTTGTACTTCTCACTTGGTCAGAACATACGGAGGTGTGGGTATGATCTTGCTAACTAACTGTCCTGAAGAAGCTTATCAGAAAAATGTTTTGAGAAGAAGCTACAATAAAATTGAAGCATAAGATTGAATATAACCATATACTGTGGTAAAATATGTAGATCAGAAAAGAGCTTTCTGTCACAGATTGCTTTATTGCGGCATTAAAATTTAAGTCATATCTTGAAAATGTGTGAATAAGATTTGACCCAGTAACAGTGAGTTGGTAGACATTATTTGTAGGTAGACCTTACATGGGCAAAGGTTTAATGGAATATTGGGGAAATAAAAAGGAAATGAGGTTGGGCTAAGGAAACAAAGGAGGACACAAAGAGGAGAATGGAAGAAGTGGAGTTGGGAACGTGGACAGATTTACCTTTAGAAATCACTAGAAGAGATTCACATCAGAAGTAGCCTAGTAAAAATCTCCAACCTTTTCTAAGTCACTGTACTTTGACTCAGAATTCAAACTTTAAGGTAAGATATTGTATTGGCTATATCTTCCAGTTCCTCAGGTGTTGACATCAGATTTTCTATACTGCATTTAAAGTCTACTATTAAACCTAACAGATGACTTGATTCATCTGGGCAGCCAGAATTTGGGATACTTGTAAATATTCACTGTAGAGTTTGAGAGTTGGTTCAATCTGCATCCCATTAGGATTAAGTGGCAGAATATTGGGGTCTTGAGGTATACTTAAGAAAATAAATGTACTATGACATTTATAGTTGGTATAATTCTGAGTTTAACTAGATAAACCACATAGCATTTCTCTGTATTCTTAGTATCTTATTACCAACTCTTGTAGCACTCCCCAAAGAGTAATTTCTGCAATTTGTGGTGCACCTCTGGCCATAATAAATGCTACTATTTCATTATGATTTGTAATAGCAGTGCTTTTCACTGTGAAAGATTTACTGAGATTTGCTAATTGACTCAGGGCATTGCCTCTCAAACTCCTTTTCTGTGCTTCTTATTCACTTTACTTTCTCATCACAACTTAGAAATCATATTAATCTTGGTTTCTTGGAAATGATTTATATAATTGCATCAAGACTAATTAGAATAGATATGCCTGTCCTGAATGATTAGGCTAAGACTTAAACAAGCAACTCTCAGCTAAAAATCCTCCAATGATTTCCAATCTCACTCAGTGTAAAAGCCAAGGCTTTTAAATAGGTTACAAGATCGAACATTCTGATACTTCTCTGAATTCATCTCCTCAAACTCTCTCTTACTCATACCATTCAGCTTTATGGCATCACTTTGGATTGCGGTGAAAGCAACAAAGAAAATGTTTATTGTTCAAATTTAGTATGCGTATATATGTGTGTGCATGCTTGTGGACCTGTGTACCTTCACATCTGAAAAATATGTACCCCTTAGTATAGCTGTGTATCACTCTGTGGATACACCCTGGATTTCCTCCAGTTCCTCAGACATACCTTTGACCTTTCTGTTTCATTGGTTCGAAATCATCTTCTCTCAAATATCTTCACGGATTAACTCCCTCAGCTTCTTAAAGACTTTGATCAAATTACTTCCAGTGAATCTTTCCCTAGAGGGATTTATTTAAGATTGCACCACTTTCCTTCTAAACACTCTCAATCCCTTTTCCTCTCTTTATTTTTTCCCACAACACTCACCACCTTCTAATATACTATATTTTTACTCATTTATTCTCTTTGTTGTTTGTGTCTCCTCCTCAACCACCCTAGGATTTAAGTTCAGAGAAGAGAAGGATTTTTTTTTCTTGTTTCTTTTCATTAACAAATTTCCAGGGCCTATGTCAAAATCTGGCAGGGAGTTAATAAATGCATGCTAAATGAAGGAAAGTCTCTTCTAAATAGTCTACCAATACTATCATCTCTCAAGAAGTAGAACATACGATGAAAAAGGATGGAAAAACTTTTTCTTCTTCTCAGAAACCTTTGCCACTACTCAGAAACGTTTGCCATACTTGAATCATTAAATGGAACCAAATTTCTAGGTTTCTCTCTATTTACATTTCTAAACAACCTTTGTAATCTTTCAAAGAAATATGCTAGAGGCTAATTATAGTGATGTAGATAATAATATTAATAGTTGCAGTAATAATAATTACAACTAACATTTATTGAGAACTTATTAAATCTCAGACACAACTTTTATTAAATAATTAGCAACTTTTATTAAGTTACTTAATAAAAACATTTAATAAAATGTTAAAACAACTTAAAATTTTTGATAAGCAATTGAAATAATAATCTTGTTATGCCCACTTTTCAATATGGTAAAAATTGACCACACACAGTAACTTTCTCAAAGTTAGACAAATGGTCAAGAGCAGATTCTGAACATCAAACAAGGTCCTGACTCAGAGCCCTCACTTTATCCAACATGTTATCGACCACGATTAGCCACTACCATGTTTAGTGGAACCTAGCTGTGAGCATTCACAAGACTCTTCTTAATTGCCTTTATTTTTTATTTATTTACTTATTTTATTTTTAAAAATTTCAATAGCTTTGGAGGGTACAAATGGTTTTTGATTACATAGGTGCATTGTATAGTGGCAAAGAAATCTGTATAGTTGTGCATGGATTTTGCTGTAGCTATATTTGGAGTAGGGCCTATCAGTGTCAGGTGAATTTTATTATTTTGGGGGGTGCTATTGACTTTTACACACTGGGCATCAAAAACTATTTTTAAATAACTATTCAGTTGTTGTAACTTGACTTTTTGAATACCGTTTACACTAAAGGAGTCATCATTACCTGATTCAAACTTTTGGGTCTTAGGTTCGAATATGAAAAATACATGAGGGGACTTTTTTGTCCACTGTGAACAAAAACTCTATCTTAATATCATATTCACTTGCCACAAGTATTTGGGAGGAACTCTGTGATTCATTTAGGAGTAGGCTTTTTGGTTCTGGTGTGGTGTTTGTTTTGTTCTCCTCTTGTGTCCATACTCTTCTTTCGTCTATTATCTTTTGATTCATAGCACCAAGTTCCTTTACATTCATATTTAGATGGAAGAGATGATTTAGAAAAGATAGTCATTGTTTTATGATTTGCTTTTTTATTTATTGTCTTCATGGGATGGTTAAAAATATCTGGGCTTCATAAGGCATAATTTTCAGGTCGCAGATCTGAGTTGGAGTACACGCCAAATAATGTATAATACTCTGCTTGATACTTCTGAGATCAAACATTGCCATAACACCCACAGTATTTTAAAATAGGCCAGGGGCCAGCCTCCTGGATAGCTGACCTTTAACCAACAGGAAATATATAAAAGGTCTATAGAGTGAAATGACTGTTTTCCAAACATAGATTATATAGAAATGACACCAACTCTGGGTTGCATCACTATTTCTGTGCATCAGTTGTTGTATCTGAGAAGCAGAGTACTTTTTGTTCCCCCACACTTCATCTAGTTTGAAGCAAGAAAATGTAAGAGTGCAACAAAACAAACTGCCTTTTCCAGCTGAACTCTATCTTCTCTGACAGATGGTTCGGTTGGGCGTCTTTTCCATCCACAGCAGTGCTGTTTTTGAAGAATGAAAGCATTGAGAGAGATCATTTGTTGTGTAGAAGCAGAGTTTCAAATAACCATTACTACTGCCAATCTCTGCTGTAATTCTCGGATTTTCACATAGGTGTACAAGAAGCTCTGTGGTGTGATTAAACATTCAGCGAATGTTTTTTTTTTCCCCCCAAAGTCATTAAGGACCTAGCATTTAATCTTTTATATATGCAGATTAAAAATGAAGGTTGATTAAGTAACAACAAAGGAAGCTTCATTCAGAAAAACTCTGGTGTACTCTTTGGTGTCTTTGGTGGAGATGACTAATTTATTATGCAGAAGAATAAGATTTTAAAGAATATTATTTCTCTAAACAGGCACAGCACTTGGGAAGCTTATAGAGTACATGTTTACTTTGCTAACCAAAATCTCTGCTCATTGCTCTTGTCAAGGCCACCCTGCTGAATACACTTTAGACTCTGCACATTTCCTGATCCCATTCTCATATATCACAATTTTATTATTGTTTATACATGTCTATTTGGGTAATTTTACACAATGGCAGCTTTTATATATATATCAAGTTAAGCTAGGGTGCTACTGACTGGTTTTCTTAAGATATTTGCATTTTCTGGTGAATGTCAGAACTTTAGCCCAAAGAAATAACCTTAATAGCACAGGAAACAGACATGCTAGCTATTCATTAGGCAACGAGGAAAGCAGGAAATTGATATTTGGAAACAAGGGAGATTTCCTTGCTCCTCAGTTTATAGTACTTACCCAGTCTTACTTTAGATCATCATCTTAATCCTAAAAAAATTAATGTGACTATAGGCATTATAAAATCGAAAAAACAAACAAACATGAAAAAACCCCAAAACACTACTTTGAAACTATCTATGGTCAATTCACCCAAACACGTTTCACAGTCTTAAAAACACAGAGGAATTTTTGTGGTTCCTTTAGAGACAGTTCAGATTTTTCACAAAACTTCGCTGTTGGTGAAGCATTAAAGTAGCACCTACTAATTGTGACTAGATATAAACAGAAGAGGAAGTGAGTCCAAGAAGAGGAAACAAGAATGATTCCTTGGCAGATAGACTCTTTATTTTCAAGAGTCCATGTTATCTTCAAGTTGTGTAGCATTAAAAAAAAAAAAATGGTTCCACTTTCCACTCTGCATGTGGTCCCAGCCTCTTCCCATGGTGGAGCAGTAAGAGAGTGAAGGCTTGATGTGTCCGTAAGAGCAATTATTTTTATATTCAGAATTGCTACCCCTCAGGAAATCTTGTGGTTAAAAATTCTTGTTTGAAGAAGGAAAACATTAGGGAATTATAGGATGAGAATGTGTTTTATTTCTTACACTTTAGTGTCTTTATTTTATTTTTTAAGGAATTTATTTTGAATTTTCTTTTTAAGGCAAAAAAGAGACTTCTGGCAGAAATTACATTGTTTTTGTGTAACACCTGGTAGTTTAAAAACACTTTATCCTCATGACATTTGGAGATGCACTACAAATTTGTTGTGCCTGTCTTATTATCTTTTTTCCCTGTGAGGAGATAATGATATTCATTGTTATCACTGAGGAAATTGAAACAGTAAGAAATTGGTTGGGACCAGAACCTGTCTATGGAAGCCTCTTGAATCTGGTGTTCTAGTTGACACAGAGGGTTTTGGAGCCAGGCAGTCTTCTACCCAAGTGCCAGCTGCACCAATTTAAAAAAACATTATTTTAAAGATGTGGGATTCAATTCAGGGTTAGGTATACAAATGATCATTGTACAGGTAAAGTTTGAGTCTCCCTTTGGTCCCCACTTCACCTGGTTTGAGATCAGGTACCCTTGTTGATGAAGTGTGCCCAACCTCCCCTACCTCCAGGAAGTTTTCCACTACTGCTAATCCCTTTCTTATAGTATTATAATAATTGTTCAGGGTCCACTTATGACTGAGAACATATGGTACTCAGTTTTTTTTTTTCTGTGATAGATCACTGAGTATTATAGACTGTAAGTCCATTCAAGTTGCTGTGAAGTTCATAATTTTGTCCTTCTTTGTGGCTGCATAACATTCCATCATGTATATGTACCACATTTTAAAAAAATCCAGTCCACTTTTGATGAACAGCGCAGTTGATTCCATATTTTGCCATTGTGAATAAAGCTGCAATAAACATGCTTGTGCAGGTATCTTTTTCATAGAGTGATCTGAGAAATAGATCTTCCATATAACCTAGAGTCTTTGAAACAGAGTGTTTTCATGTGTTAGGATGAGGCTCTTGTGTTATGAAAAACTATACATATTCTATTAATTTAATGTCTGTACTTACTTAAGATGCTTTTTACCAATAAGTTTTTATTTTGATTAAAACTCACAGATTCATAATTTATTTTATTTTTTTTCTTTATCTATCTATTTATTTATTTATTTATTTTGGTAGAGATGGAGTCTCACTATATTGCCTAAGCTGGTACTGAACTCCTGGCCTCAAGCAACTCTCCTGCCCTGGCCTCTCAAAGTCCTGGGGCTACAGGTGTGAACCATCAACTTCAGCCTTCATTATTTAATTAATGAAAATTTTAAGAAACAAAGGTCGTTGAATATATAGTCAAACAATTTTCTATGCCCTCGCAACTTAAAGTACAACCTTCCCTGATTTGTCACAAAATGAAAAATACTTGCTAAGGAAGAATGGGAAAATCAGGGCTATGCAGAATTGAACATATTTTCATTTTTTTCATTAAACTCCCTAAGAATTTAAAACCAATCTTATTAAGCTTCTTATTGAGAATTTTCTTTTGTAATTGCGTAGCTTTGGTGTAAATACTTCCAGTGGACCTACTTGCCTCTATTTTTTTTTCTTGGAAAATTTATACCAAAGAGAGCTGCATTATTTTGGTGTATATCATTATTTTGAGTTAACATTGGGTTTTTCATAACTACTTGCTTTTTATATTCTTCTACATACAGCAAACATTTTAAATCTCTAGAACAGCAGCATCCAGTAGCATTTTCTATGATGAGGAAGTGTTTAATATCTGTTTAATATGGACATGTGAATAATGAGCACTTAAATATTGCTAGCATGACTGGATAACTGAATTCTGTATTTTTACTAAGTTTAATTGAAATTTTAACTAAGTTAAGCTGAAATGGCCACATATGGCTGACATATTGCATAGCATGGCTTTAAAAATGTTGCTTTTATCAAGAGTAGAGGAAGAAGAAAATATTTCTCTCTTGTGTCACTGCCTCATGTGCAAAACGTCTTTCACAAATGTTTGGAAAAAAAGATATTTTGTAGTTAAGTCTTTTAAAAATATAAATAAAGACATAAGTGACTGAGAGGGGTGACTCAGACCTATAATCTCAGCACTTTGGAACACCAAAATGGGAGGATCATTTGATCCGGAGAGCTGGAGACTAGCCTAGGCAACATAGCAAGACCTTGTCTCTACAAAAATAAAACTAATAGCTGGGTCTGGTGGTGTGTGCCTGTGGTCTCAGCTATTTGGGAGGTTAGGAGGAAGGATCACCTGAGTCCAGGAGATCCAAACTGTGGTGATCCATTATTGTGCCACTGCACTCCAGCCTCGGCTAGAGTGAAACCCGACTCAAAATAAATAAATAAATAAATAAAGACATGAGAGAAATTTCAAGATATGGTCAACTAAAGTTTGGGAAATAGTCACTCTCTATGATAACTGACTAAGGAAGAGATAGATTAGGAAGGTGTAGAAGAGAGATATAAAAGTAGGACCTAGGTATTGGTATTAGAATAACTTAACAGTAGCAAGAATTCAACTGCAGTGACCAAGGCCCTATTTTCTGCAAGAATGAATGTGTCTTCAATACAAGGTATAGGGTTGGCTTGAGTCTACTCTTACCTTTTGTTTCCTCTTCATCCTTCTTATTTTTTCCTCAAATTGTTGCCAGTGTGTATAAATTCAAAAAGATCCTTGGCCTTTTTTAGATATCCACTGGAGAGGCAGGTCTCTATGTGTGAAAGTGCTACTGAGTTGAAGAGATGAGGAATAATACACATATATGCTTCTCTTTTGTATTTTCTGTGATTTACCTTCATTCCTTGTTCCAGATTGGAGAGGGAGATACTGAGTGCATCAGAACTAAGGGTGATATACTCCCAAATTGCTACTCTATCTACTTTCAGCCTCATCTAACTAGTGCAGCCATACTTATGCTCTGAAAAAATAAGTCTCACACACACACACACACACACACACACACACACACACACCCATGAAATTTGCACTTTGTCTTTGACTTCTTATGTCTTGAAACTCTATGATCTGTCTCCTCTTCCCTGTCCAAACGCAAAATATTTTATACTATACTGCATATTTTATTTTTTTGCTTAATTTTTCCTCCTTACTATTCAATCAAAATGGTTTCTATACATGCAGAAGTTTACTTAATTAAGTTTATCTAATTATCATATCAAAGTAACTCATACTCAGTTTTTAAGTTCTCTGGGTTGAGAATAAATTCATGCAGAAACATTATTATTCAAATGAGTATCTTTTTTTTAGCTTGTAAAATTGATGCACTTATTGATTCATTCGACAGGTATTACCAAAATATCCACTATTATTCAGCAATGTACTAAATTCTAGGTACAAAATAATGAATGAAACAGGCATAGAATTACCATAAAATCAAATGAGTCAAGAAGTAAACAATTAAAAAGGAAAAAATCACAAATAAAAATGATATTGAAAATCCTTCTCGCTCTCTCTCCTTTCTCTATTCCATCTTCTTTTTTGTTTACTTCTACCTTTCTTCCCTCCCTTTCTTTTTTCCTCCCTCCCACCTTCCTTCCCTCTTTTCTTCCTTCCTTCTTTTCTTCTGTTTTCTTTTGTTCATTTTAGGAATGTTATGACTTTTTTTTACCATCTTTTTTTCTATTAAGATACCTGCCAGGCTCTAATTTAAGACCTCTATTTTCTTGTAAATAAACTAAAAAGATAATCAATACTATGTCTACAGTGAGTATCAATTGGCACTAAGTGAATGTACTTTGTGATATCTATTTGACTATGTAGATTTCCTTGTTGTACTTCCAGTTATTAAAACGCATTTTAAATAGTTTATGTTGCAGAAAATTTACCAATAAAGAGGTGACAAGGAACTTGCCAAGGTTTTCCATGAGCATAACCCAAAACTCATAAACTGAACGATACAAATGTAGTTAGAATTTAGAATATAAACCTGTATTAAATATACAGACTGTTTTGCATCATAAAGATAAAAGTAATAACTCCACCTGCCACAAATAAAAAAATAGTAAATATCAATCTATTGGTAAATTTAGTTGATGATAAGGAAAATATAAATATGATAGAGAATCATGTCAGTACACATACTTTTCAGTTCAAATGAGTATCTTGATGGATTTATGTGGGGATGGGTGACTTTAGGCAGAAGAGGTTTATTTATCTTGCTTGCTATAAATTTTCTTCAATTATCTTGATTTAATCTGATTTTAGGCTACTTGTAGAGAAAAATAAATTATGCTCTTTAGGAAACTTGTCTTCTGCAGTAAAAATCCATTAAACCTTGTCTACCTGATTCTGCTGTAAAGCTATGCAAAAGCTGGAACCTCTTAAAAGACTAAAAAACCACTTCTAATTTAGGCAAAATATACAAATGCAAGTAATAAAGAAAGTAACCTACCTTACTCTAAAGAAGCCATTCTTTAAATATGCACCAGGAACTGACTCTATGTCAGACATTGTCCTTAGCATCCATGGAAAGAAAAGGACACACCCTCTAGTCTCTTGAGGCTGGTAGGAGCACTAGATACTACATGGACTACATAGACTTTGCATGAAATTATGGTGAATTCTGTGATAGCAATAACAACAAAAAAAACCAAGCCTTTTGACAGTTCCAAGACTTCACAAAGCATTTTATTCACTACTCTAACAGCAAAGCAATTATCAAAGCAGGTATCGCCGCCCTCTTTTTACAAATAAGATTCTGAGACTATGAGAAGTAGCCTCTGTGGATAAAAACCTTGGAATCTTTACCTTGCTGTAGTAACAAAAAAACGAAGTAGCAAATTCAGCTGTTTAGAGATGCGGGGGCTAATGTTCAGGTCCCAATTATGAGTGAGAACATGTGGTATTTGGTTCTTTGTTTCTGTGATAAGTATGATTGTCTCCAACTCCATGCAATAGCCCAAATTTCACCTGCAAATAGATTACGTGTATACCTAATCCTGATTTGCACCCCATATCTCTATAATAAAATAAAGTAAAAAACCCAAACCAAAACCAAACAAACAGAAAGAAAAAGAGCAAACAATAAAAAACAAACAGAAAAAGCAAACAAGCAAACCAGAAACAAAGTAGGATAAAAAAGTCATAAAAATATGAGGAAGTGGCTCCATTTTTTCACCTTGTTAGATGGTGACAACTTCTCCTCTGGGGAGCAGCTGATGAGTGAGAAAAATTCAAAAAGGGGAGAAGTAACTTCCCACTCCAGGGAAGGTTTTTTTTTTTTTTTTTAATGGGAATGCATTTTATTCACATATACATTCAATTCAGTATGGGCATAGGAGACAAGAAAATGGTATTTCCTCCTATCGAGTGCCTGGGCGACTACATGGATGTATTAGATACGTAGGTTAGAGTGATACTAGCATTAGCTAGATAAGTATTTTATATTATATATTATATGAGTATAATATTAGATAAGTATTATATATTATATATTATATGAGTATAATATTAGTTAGATACGTATGTTAAAGTGATAGAATGTACTAGGTGCTTCAGGAAACCAATTACAGATTTTTTAACAATTGATAACTTAAATCAGTATTTTCTAATATGACTACCACATTTTGAAAAATACAGTAAGTGCTTTCTGAAAAAGAGTTTTGTGAACAGAGTTCCATTTACGGGTACATGTGAGAAACTCACTTTTAGATCCCCTTTCTCAAAGTTTGGAATACTGCAATAGAGAAGCATTTCATTTTGTTTAATGCAGTTCTTTCCACGTTTGACAATGGAACCATGTTTATTTGTTTATTTTATTTTTTTTATCTTCCAAAGCCAACCTGCTGACATATCTGTTCTACAGAACACATTTGAGGTAATTTTCATTGAACCAGAGGAATAATGTGGAAAATTCAGACATCATGGTGGGATTAGGCATGGTGGAATTTTTGGCAAGGAGTGAGATATAGGAAACCATTTTATTCTACTATTCAGCTAGGTCTACACCTCTGTGAGGATATAATTATATAGTCTTCTGAACTGATAGAACCAGTTGGTTTTTTATTTATTCTGTAAATGCTAAACATGTTCAATAATAGTGCTAAGGTGAAGCATGTCATGTTGTTTGTTTAATTTGGATGTGGGCTAGGTTCAGACAAAGTCTTAAGTGACAACTTCAGCGAGGTTTAGGGTGCTATGCCTTTAACACTCTACAAAGATGTGGTCATAAGACTTATAAACCAAGAAAGAGATCATGACGAAACCAATATGACAGTATTGGAAAATTTTCCAACTGCCAACAAGTGTTTTGTTGACTGTTCCAGACTTTTAAAAGTGCTGTAACTTCAACATTCGAATTTCCTTTTTGTGTGCATAATAAACATTTCTGCTCTGTGTAATTTTAACTAGACTGAACGATGCTTACACTTTCCAGATACCAGCTGTTGAAGCAGCAACTTTCAAATGATTTTGCAGATCGGCAAACACATTATATCATTGTGTGTTTTGCAGCTGTCTCTTTAGTTAGCCCTGCTTTGCTTTTTGCAGAGTAACTTGTGTATGGTTACAGAAGAGTATTTGTTTTCCTCCAACAGTCTTGGCAATTAGTGCTTTCCTAGCTCGTTTTACTTTAGTGTAATAGGTACCCTGTATTGTGAATCATTTACAAACCAAGGTAAAGACTTGTAGGGTTTTAAAGAGTACTCACTGTAACCTCCCTAAAGAAAAATGCATTATCATGGCTTGAATCATTTAAAAATCACTTACTCAACAAATATTTTGAGCGTGTATTGTGTTTAAGACACTCTGCTAAGTGTTTTACATCTATTAAGAAGCAAGCTGTAGAAGTTAGTTGAACCACAAGTAGATGGGAAGATGGCTCAAAGGAACACCGATTTTCAGAGGTGAGAGAGTTGATGACTATGATGCCACAGAAGGAAACCCAGTGAGGCTGGAGTGTAGTCCAAAATCAGATTATCTTCAGGTGGAAAGAATACAAGAAGTAGATTGTGGAAGGCTATGTTAAAGAGTTTGAAATGGAATTGTGCTGGAATTAATGGAAAACTTTTAGAGGCTTTTTATCAGGAGGATACCAAGGTCATATTTATGATTTTAGAAAAAGATCACTCGGTATATTAGGGAGAATAAATTGTAGAGATTAAGCCTGGATGCAGAGAAATCAGCAAGTGTACTATTTCCTGGTTAGATACCAGTGGGCTGACTAAAAGAGGATAGTGGCAACAAAAAGTCTTAGTCAATTTTCTTAAATATCTTGACTAGTCTATAAACAAGTATTAGAGAATGACAACACTTTAGAGCTGGAAGATCCATTAATCTAAACTTTTGGTTCAAGATATGGAAACTAAGTCTCAGGACCACTAAATCATCTTGCTAAAAGCTTTAAAGCAAGGTAGTGTCAAGGCTACTATCAGAATCCACATCTCTAAGGATACTTAGCTTTACCTCATGTCTCCATTTATATTTTATTTTGTATTTTATTAACTTTGTCCTTTAGCCCTGACTGCATAGATTGAGCAAAACAGTAATTTCTTATATTTTAATTATAAATTGCTAAAATGAGGTCCTATTAGCTGAGGAGAGGTTTGTAATGGCAGCTTCCTTTACCTCTTGCTACTTAGCTTTGAGCAAAGCATGTATTTACCTCCAAAATCTGCTTTCCTTTATTTACCAATCTCCCTGCCTGCATTATTAAGTGAGCAAGTATTGATCACCACCTATGTTCCAGGGACTGTAGCAGATGTGAGGTATACACTATGAGTAAAGCTCTGACCTTGAGGCTCTTGTGACATTGAAGAAATGGACAAGGCAGCAGATGAGACAAAGCACAGGCTGCTCAGCTACCACAAGGGCAGGACATCCAGGCCTTCTGGGGAGTTCAGAATGACTTCCTGGGCGTGAAACTTGATTAAGGGCATCATAGTTTCAAATTGTGTGAAATTGTAAGTTTAGAAGAAAGCTTATAAATCTATAAAAATATTTGTATTTTATTTTTGTACCTATTACCTTACCCTTGTGATTGGTTCCAACATAGTTTATCTGAAAACCTTCTGAGGCTGACTTTGTGCATGTACAACAGATCAATTCTTATAACAGAAATTTGAGTAAACTCTCACAGTGTTGGATTGTGGCTAGCCTCCACTCTGTAGTAGTGATGACAAGGTACTCAGCTCTGAGATAGTTATTATTTTTATTTAGATCATACTATCTTGATCCCAAAGAGATAGCCTTTGTCTGGAACACCTTTTCCCAACTTTAAGCTGTGACTGAGTTTTAAAAAATTGAACATTCTCAGCTTAAGGAAAATATTAGTTTTCCAAAACCCACTTTCTGTCCAAATGGCAAGATATGACTCTGTAGGAAAGATGGGCATACTGGCAGAAAAAGAAGCTACTTACAAGTCTTATTTTCTCAACTCTCTCATTCCTTAATTGTTTCTATTGGAAAAATTTAAGATTTGTTCATTTGAGATTATCTGTGTGTACGTGCACATGCAATCACACACACACGTACACACACACACACACACACACACACACACACACACACACACACACACACACACAGTAAAATATTTTTAGCCAGGCTGAAACATGAGAAGCTTCATTCAGTTATCTTCTTGCGAAAGTTAACTTTATTCTGTGTGCTTTGGTGTCCTTGTATTTCTTATCACTTTTCTTTGCCCGGTGTAATTTTTTTCTTTTTTGTCTTGCTTTAATCATCTTGCTTTAGCTCTTGTTCATCTCCTGAGCAGGCAAACAAACCCCTGGGCAATGTGATTTTGCAGCTCAGAACAGCAAAGATAAAACTATTTAAACCAATAACTAAGAAGGAAACTATGTCCTGGAGAGAAATTCTTGCCAAAAGATCAAATAAGTCAAAACAATACAAATAAGAACTATACGATACATTTATGTTTAGAGCAATTTGCTGATTTTGTAAAAAGTAGTATATAATTGCTTGACTATTGGTATGATTTACTTCAATTTGTGTACTATATTTTCATGATTGGTATATAACTTGACTTGAGTAGTGGATTATTAAATTTTACTAAATTATTATTTTGCAAAAATGATGTGAACGTTTCAGAAAGATAAGTTGTTTTGTTAATTTGTTGATCTTGTTGATGCTTGGCTGTCTTTTTATTTTGGTTTGAGCCATACTATTTTCTATGAGAAAGTATTTTTGAAATAATTTATCAGTGGGTCACAAATGACAACATATTTAAAACATATATTTGCCAACATATTTACAAATGTTTGACTGAATTAAAAAAACGATGCTTCTTGCTTATTTGACATGGAAAATTTGACAGTATGTTTGACTTTTCCTTAAGTAAGCTTTTTAATTTAGCCATCCCACTTTTTTAGAAGTTATCATTGTTCTTTTTTTTTGTTGTTGTTGTTGAGTTGGAGTCTCACTCTGTCACCCAGACTAGAGTGCAGTGGCCGCTCCCGGCCACCACAGCCTCAACCTGCTGGGCTCCTGCGATCCTTCTGCCTCAGCCTTCCAAGTAGCTGGAACTACAGGCGCCCGCTACCACGCCCGGCTCATTTTTTGATTTATTGTAGAGAGGAAGTCTCGCCAAGTTGTCCAGGCGGGTCTCAAACCCGCGGGCTCAGGCAATCCGCTCACCTCAGACTCCCAAAGGCGCGGGATTACAGGGTGAGCCACCGAGCCTGGCTGCTACCATTGTTCTTTACATTTGAGTGAGATATCTGCAATTGAACATGTAACTGAAATAATAGTTGAATAATTAGTCAATGCATTATTTTCTTTAAGTGGTTTCATTTTATTTTAAACTATGCATTTATGTGACTATGTCAGTCAGAAAAATACAGTTTGAACAAGAAAAATAATGATTTTTATTGATGTGTTCTAGAATTTCTTTAAACTGGCTCTTAAAACCAGTGAATTTGGTAGAACAGGGAACAGACTGAGGGGTAGCTAAGAAGATGGGCTTTCAAACTTGCCAACCAAGAATCAGATGCTTGGGTTACACCTTCCTAGCTGAGTGACATTAATGAATAAAAATTATTTCTAGGTCTCAAGATTCCTATTTGTAAAATGGCCCAAATACCAGTTCCCACCTGAGGAGAAAACTGTGAGACAAAACATGAAAGTCATTGAGCATAGCTAAGACCTAGGAATAGCTAAATACATTGTCACTGGTTAGTAATATTATTACTATTTCAACAAGTTATATTAGCTCCTGTTTATGCGATTAGTCGTTATCCAGTATCAATGCAGGTGTATCTTGGATTTACTAATATTGACTCTTTCTGCCTATTGAATTATATTATTGTTGACACCTAAACCCCTCCTTATTATGGCTTTAATTTTCTCCTTAAAATATCGGCCCTCAGGGGCACAGTAACCCTATGTTTTTCATTTAATATAATAGTATTAAATGAATATGCCTATTATCTGAACAGCTTTTTTTTTTATCAACAGGAGCAATAAAACTTAATAACACTTCAGAGCATCATATTTTGAAATATTTTGTTCATATATTTCTTACAATCTCCTTAAGAAACAAATGCTGTCCATATTTGAGTTAGAGTGGAAGATAAGCTAAGTTAGCTATTTACTTTTTGGGGTGTAGGTGTGGGAGACAGCCAATACTTTAAGTGGCTGAAATGTTTTCCTGTTGAATTTATTTTTTTTTCCCCCTTTTGATAAATAAGTGCTAGTAAAAGCTATTTGATGTTCTTACTATTTAGCTTCTTATGCAAAAGACAGGTCAACACCATTTGATTTGTTGAGTTGACTGTGCATTCAGCATTATTCAAATCAATAATCTAGGATGCCTGGTTTAGCTCCAACCTTAACCTGCAATTACTTCTTAATAAAGCTCGGCTCTGCTGATGCCTTTGTCAAGTACTTGTGCTTTATACACAAATTAGCCAATTTTCAAGTTGTGAGGTTAATCTTTATCTGTGTTACCTTTAAACTAAGTGCTGATTGTTCCCTAAAGCACTTTTGTGCTTTAGAGAACACGCTGGAGTGAACCTCCTTGCCTGAATCTGTTATGTCATGACCCTTCATTACAAACTCTTTTGAAGATGTGAGACAGTTTTATGTTAAGCAAAGATTATCAGAGTAGTCTGCTTTATGAAAAGAATCAGCTCAATGTACACGACATGCACATGCTTCCTTTTGCCAAAGAATACAAACTAGTCATTCAGATCAGAAACAGCCTTAACTTACTATAGTCAAAATACTCTGCTTTGATCTGCATCTTCCTAGATTCAGTGTAAAATTATTGTGGAGCATATCTTTGAAAAGTCCATGCTGGCACTCGGGAGGTCACTATATTATAGTGTACTCTTTTAAAACACGAGACAAAGTGATATACATTGCATATTTTTGTGTTTAGTGGAATGATCATCTGTGTAATGATGGTGCAGAACCAATTTTTTTTTCTTTAAGGAAAAACAGTTTTCGTAACCTACCTGAAGCACACACTAGTATGCTTAAGTTTATTTTACCTTGGCATAGTCTTATTATGGTATAACTTATGTTAGTTTATATATACATATTTAGATATACTTGTTCATATATTTTTAAAGTAGCATATTTATACATGCTTTGTCTTAAATGAATTTGATAAGTCATTATTTCATTGTGAGAAATCAGTTATTCACATTGAGTTCATTACATATGGAATTGAAAGAGTCTATTTTACTTCTTTTTCAGGACCATGCAGTTCATTTATATAAGTGCGAAATTGAGACTCACTTCATGACTAACCCTGCTCATGAATATTTAATTTTCATCACTCTGTCATCCTTGACATTAGTTCTTAAATGTGAGGCCTGTAGAAAATATGTGACAGGACTATAGATGGTTACAGTAGAGTTTCCAAGAGGATTATAGGAAAGTCTTCACTAAGAACTCCTTTAAGATAGCAAGGGTATATTTGTGCCCCCCTGCCCTAACAGGATACCATGCATTTTCATTTCATATATTTTGTCTCAGAATCAATAAGACATCTCTTGGAGTAGAAAGCAACAGTGTTCTTGAATAGCATCGATTTAGGAAAACCTGGGACTGTGAGAGAAAATTTATTGGATCCATTTTGTAAGTCTCTTGTTCATAAGAAACTCCCCATATTTTTACCCCATGTCACCCATCCACAGTGTGAAGAAGTAATGAGTTATCAATATTTAGCTTCAGATTTTGTCTTATATCAAGTGTTCATGGCGTATGTGTGTGTAATTTATCCCCTTTCTGACTAATTATTTACTGTTTACCTTTTCTCTTTTCAGACTGCAATCTATTTTATATCTTGTGTTTTTATTTGTTGCATTTAAGTGGTCCTTTGATACTCTTTTTCTCACAGTTTTGTTTGATGAATACAAAGAAATGATGTGTGTGCATGTGACAAAATTGGACAAATGTGAGCCTGCTGTGGTCTTCTAGTAGGAGAAAATAAGTCCATGTTTTGTTTATAATCTCTTCTAATTACTCACTGATGTTTTAAATTGTATTATGCAATTAGTATTTATGTTTACATACATCTGTATCCTTAATCCTAAATGATTACTCATATGATATATTAGAGTGTACAGTATGTCAGGGCAGATACCTGAGTCCTAAGTACCACAATGAGAAGCTTAGGGCTATAGCACCCGGATCACTGTAATTTCAGTACTTAACTACAATCAGTAGATTTTTAGGCACATTGAAGAGTTTTATAAACTGACTCAGGTTCCTAAGTACTTTTTTCATATGGAAATAAAAACAGGATTTATAGGTAGAAAAATGCTCTTTTTAATATAAAAATAGGTTAAAATAATTTTTGTAAATAGCAGATAAATTCTGTGTTTCAGAAACAAACCTTCTGTGAGTTGGAGTTGGGAAGCAGTCTTGAGAATGAAACATAATTTTCTGCAAATGTGGCCACTGGGTTGGAGAGTGCCATGAAAATTGAGAACTGAGACCGGTTGTGGATGTGGAATGAATGGGGGTTTGGTCTGGGTGCCAAGTCAATGTAAGGAATGAAAGCTACATCCCATGAAGTTGGTTTAGTGACAACTCCGGCTTTCAGCAAGTTAATGAAAAGCTTTATTATTCTAATTCTGCTGCAGTTGCAGGAATCCTTTCTGGGGTTAAGCTTACCCCAGGGTATTACTTCATTTCCAAGTCTAAGCATCAGGTCCTGATACATGGTATGTCATTGTTAAACCCTCTGGATTTTGAATGGCCTTTTGAAATCATCTGTATCAACAGAAGTGATGTTAAGATACACCGAGATCATTTTCGATTAATTCTGCTTCAGCCAAAGGAGCATATAGGGAAATATTGATCAATATTGCCATGGTATATGCGTTTTATATATGAAATGTTTACTTGTGTCACTGAACATGTGTTTGTTTGGAAGCCATGCGAGATGGTCTGAATCTGTCCTTTTTTCTGACATCCTTCTTTCTTTAGTTAATAACACTCAGTGGATGTATATCGCTCTTAATGTGAGGGGTTGTCTTTTGTTTGAAGAAATGAAAAAGGTTAACCTGATTTTCTGCATCAACTCATCATAGGCAGGGCCATTCCCTTACCTCTCTTTTGACTGTGTTCTCTTGCTGACAGAATTGTAACGCCTTTCCTTCTCTTTGTGCTCTGGTTTCACAGTTTACTCAAACTGACAGTGTCTGTATCTGGCCCTCATTTTTTATTCTGGTGTTTTTTGCTTTTTCTTCGCTTGCTGTCCTGTTGGTAGCTAGACTGCTATCTATGCTGTAAACGGGACAAAAGTCAAAAAAGACTGGACAAAAATTTTAACCTGTTCCATTCATTGCCCAATATGTTTGTTTTTTTAAAATCTGTGTTTTTATTCTATCCAAGGTAATTTGTGTTGTGATACTACCTATATAGTAATTACTATTTAGCGGATGTTTTCAATGTCAGTTATCCAGAGTTGCTTCAGAAAAAAATGTTGGCATTATTCTCTAGGTTGATAAATTTTATTTGCAGAGAACAAATTATTATAATATTTGGCCAAATGAAGAAATGCCTTTATGGTCATCTAGCAGGAACTCATATAATTTATTTCAATAATGAATGTTTTAAGTGATTTGATTAATGGGATTAACATATTAGGTTCTAATTTTAACATTGAAAAGAGAAGGTTAAAAAATAGGCCATTTATTCTGGACATTTGTGAAATTCATGGAAATACTTTAAAGTTTAAGATAGTTCACATGTTGTTTCAGCTGATGTATACATGGAAAAATTTAAATCCTTCAAGGTCTATGGAAAAATCAGGGAACTTTAATAATTTCAGTGACAGATTTTGTATATATAGCTGACTTAGCATTGACAAAAGTATGCGTTAAAATATTTAAAAGTTTAATTACAAGACACTTTCAAATCTGTGTGTAATGTGTTTTGGACTTTTCCTTTTATCTATCTGATAAGCTGCTATGCAAACAGAAGACCTAATTTCCTTATTGCTTTCCTATCTTCACAAGAGAGGTTTACCATAACACTTCATAATTAGGAGCAAGGAATAGGTATCAAAAAATGTAGTTTTGAATCTTATGTCTGCTAATTACTAGTTATTTGATCTTAGCATGATTACCTAATGACTTAAAAATCTTAATTTTTTCATCTGTAAAATAATAAATATTTAACAATGTTAAATGGCGCCTTTTTGTGAATGCTAAAAGGCATTAATCGTGGTAAACACATAAAGAGTGTTTACCACATAATGCTTATTTAATATTAATTCTGTTTTTTGGGTGATGTGACTTGGGACTTTTGCATTTTTGTTGTTAACTGTTTTCTTGTATCACTACTTTCCTACAGATAGCAATAATTGGGTATGTGTTGATCATTCCTCAGAAGCTAGCATACATCAGGAACACAATAAGTATTTAATTAATTTAGGGTGAATAAATGAAATATGCCATTTCTTTACAAAATGCCACCAGTGGGACTTACCAGATAAACCTTTGATCTTATTTTACTTCATTGTCATCCATCACCCTTTCTAAGGTGTCTAATCTCCTGCACATGAAAATCAAACTTTTGAAAATTACACCATTGATGTTGGCTCCAATCACTTTATCAAAACTCTATATTGAATTATTTTGTCCTCTAAAACACACTACTGAGTCACATCATTTTTTCTTTGCACATGTAATTATTGGTTGCTTCTGTCTAAACTTCCTTGCCTTATTTACTGGTCTGATCTATTCTTTCAAGGTTCAACTATCATATTGCCTTATCTCAGTCTAGACTTAGGTGTTCACTCTCTCTGCTGTTTTACCTACTTTTCACATATCATGTAACCTTTATTGTCATCAACTGATTTTGCCGTTTATCCATTCAAAGTTCAGACTGGGCTTGGTGGCTCAGCCTGTAATCCTAGCCCTTTGGGAGGCCGAGGTGAGTGAATTGCCTGAGTCCACGGGTTAGAGACCCACCTGTAGTTCTGGCTACTTGGAAGGCTGAGGCAGAAGGATTGCCGGAGCCAGTAGGTTGAGGCTGTGGTGACCAGGAGCGTGCCACTGCACACCAGTCTGGACGACGGAGTGAGACTCCAACTCAAACAAAAAACCAAAAAAAAGAAAAGAAAGAAAAAAGGAAAGGCACAGTTCCAATGTCTTAATTAATTATTAATGTTTTGCAAAAGAGTTAGTTCTTAGTTTCTTAACAGAATTCGGTAAGCATGTGTTGAGCTGAACTGATTATTTTATATAGATTTTACTTGTTCAATATAGCTTCTTAAGTTGCATTAAAAATGATACAATTTATATTTTTGCCTTGACATACATAAAAGTGACTTCAAGGCCTTGCATCTTTGCTGTCAAATGTAAGTAAAGAATTGAACTGGAGATAAGTAGCTTTAAAGTTTTGGGAAAGAAAAAAAAAGAATTTGATTCTTCCTGAAGCGTGATCTCACCTTACATATCTTTCCTGTGATTTTAATCACTGTGTTGTAAGAAAGTTCTGCTGAATTCTTATATTTCCTAGAAAATCTTTTATACTTTTACTTCTATTTATACTTGACTTCCTTAGAAAATGACATTTGAATGAAATATATACCTTAGGAAAAATGTATTTCTTCTACACTCTAAGATTTCTAGTATTGTACTGGCATAATATTCACCAAGCAGAGGTCCCATAACATATTTTATGAAGAAGGAAACATGTCCTTTGATAAACCAATAAATGCATTGTTTCTTAGAAGGTTTTCCTGAGTTTCCCTACTCCCACCCTCCAAGAAAGTGCAGCACAATCTAAGTATTTCTGATATCTTTTTTTTTTCTGCAAATTTTATAGTAGTGAGGTACAGGAGAGGATTTACTGCATGAAAAGGTTGTATGCAGGTGAAGTTTGGGCTTCTAGCTGTCCCTTTCTCCCTCTGATAGTGGACCAGGTACACAGTGTGTTGCCAAGTGCTCCCTACTTCTCCATCCCTCTCTCACCTAGCAATGTCCAGCATCTATTGATCCCACCCTTGTGCTAATGCCAGTCTTCTTTTCAGTGTATTAAGTGGGCAGCAAGATCTTGTTCACTACCAATTCATTGCATCAGGCCATAGATTTATTTAACTTTTTTTCTTTAAGAACACAGTGTGTAAAATGTTGGACTTTCTTCCCATACCAAGGAATTCCTCTGTAGAGCAGTATATATGGGAAATTCTTGTAATAAAATATGCTACTGATTTCCCATCTAACATTTGATTCTCTAATGTTTATGAACTCTGCAAATATGTTTTATGGTAATTAGCTTTCTGATAATAATTTGAACAAAAAATACTACTGAATTAGTTTGTTTGTAGTTGGAGAAAATGCAATGTAGTTTTCATAATATAGTTTACTAAAGGGAAACAATATCATATGTTCCAACTGGAATTAGATTCAATCAATCTATTAGTGTTAAAAGCTAAATACTCATCCTAATTCTTATGACTGTTGCTCACCAGACTACACTGAATGCTTATTATACACTGCAATCTGTGTTTAGACATTACATACATTGTCTAATTTATCAAGGTATCTAAAGAAAGCATTATTATCCCTACTTGTAGATAATAAACATGGGTACAGAAAGTTCAAAGTTACATTTGAATGAAATAACAGCTTAAACAGAGGAAACAGGTTTTAATTCTTTAGCCCAAGATAGAACACACATGCTTATAGCACAGGATTCCACTAATCTGTTTGTACCTGAAGGTTCAAGGTTGTGCAGTTTTGGTTTCTAGATCAAACATCTTGAAATAATTACAAGTACATTGTATTTATTTCCCTACTAATAGTTACATAATAGGAATGCAATTCGTGTATCTGAGTATTGGATATATGTTCATATTTACATGGCTCAAGATTTCCAACTCTGATTCTAAATATTTTTCTATAGTAATCTTACTTCTTTTCCAGGTCACATATATATACTTATAAATACATCGATTTTTAACACTGGTCCTTCTCTGTCCATGGTTCTGAAGGCAATATTCTGTTGCATAAGAGTAGTAACAGCAATGATAAAATCAGTAAAAAGGTACCCTATCCACCAACCATAAAGATGACTTATGTTTATCATATATAGTACACAAAATAGGGGTATTTGCATTTCTTGATATCTTACCCTTTATTTTCAATTTAAAAGTTGTGAAAATAATTAGGAGACTAAAATAACCTTAAATATAATGAGTCAAACTTTGAGGAACAGAAGATTAAAAGATAGGCCAATGTCTCACCGGTAGGTTAGAAGTGAGATTGGAAAAAAAACTCAAATATACTGAATTATTACCATATTAATGATGCAATATTTTTTGATTTGGGGTTAATAAAGGGAAAATTTGTCATGGAAAAGTGTGAATGGCTAATTTTTTTTTTAAATCTTAATATATCTTCTGTCATCAGCAATAGAGATGCTTGAGCTAGTTAGCCCACACACATGTTAGGGTAGGATACTGGCAGAGATTATAACAACAACAACTAGCATTTATTGAATGCTTATGTGATCTTTATAAGCATCAGCTAAGTGAATCTTCACTTCAATGCCACCAAAACTAAAATTTCCATTTTAAAGAGGCAGAACATGGGGCAACCCCTTTGAGTCCCCTTCCACTGTGGGAGCTTCACTGTCCTTTCAATAAATCCTGCTTACTCCCTTAAAAAAAAAAGATGCAGAACATGATCTCAGAGAGATTATTGCCAGTTTTCCTTGGCATGGGAGCAGGGTCATTGTTTCAAGCCACATTATGTAACACCAAAGTCTGCACTCTTAATTATTATTCGGTATTGCCTCATTTACTTAATCACTTATGGTATCTGCTGGTAGAGATCAAATTGAAGACACTACCACTACAAAAGATTGTCTTTATGAATTTTTGTGAAACAGTGATATACAAAATAGTCTATTTCCAATTAATTCCTTATGAGATCTGACTATTAAGTTGGCAAACTTGTCACCATGTGTTTGCCACCATGAAGCATAGTACAAACAGCTCGGTAAGGCTTCATAACTTTGATACATCAGTGTCTCACAGCTGTGTCTTGTTAACATGTGACAGGGTCTTACTGGATGGTGTTCATTACTGTTGTGGCATGTTTTTGTGTGCCATCACGAGAATGTTGAAGCTTGAATTAGAGCAACAAACAAACCCATTACATTTCTTATCAAACTTGGTGAGAGTGAAAGTGAAATCAGGGACACGTTAGTGCAAGTGTATGGGAATAATTTCATGAAGAAAATGGCAGTGTACAAATGGATTAAATGTTTATGTGAGGAGAGAGAAAGCATCACTGATGAAGAGAGGTTAGGATGATCAGAACTGATGAAAACATTGCAAAAAATCATCAAATTGGGTGTCAAAATCACCGACTGACCGTGTAACCATTGATAGAGAAGCAAACAGGAAAATCTTAACTGAAAATCTTGGTGTGAGAAAGGTGTGTGCAAAAATGTTCCGAAAGGAGCTCTTGCATCACAACAATGCACCAGCTCACACAGCACTGTCTGTGAGGGAGTTTTTTAGCCAGGAAACAAATAACTGTATTGGAACATCCTCCCTAGTTACATGATCTATCCCCCAGTGCTTTTTCTTTACCCATTGATAAAAGAAATATGAAAAATAAAATGTTTTGAGAATATTCAGAACATCAAGGGTAATACGATGACAGCTCATGGCCATTCCAGAAAAAGAGTTCAAAAATTGCTTTAACAGGTGGAGTAGGCACTGGCATTGGTGCATAACTTCTCAAGGAAAGTACTTCAAAGGTGACTGTAGTGATACTCAACAACAAAGTATGTAGCACTTTTTCTAGGATGAGTTTGTGAACTTCATTGGCAGCTTGTGTATGTGTAGATCTTGTGATTTTATGAAGTACACATTGAGATTAATTTTATCTTAAGAAAAATCAGGAAAAAACTGCACTGCAAAGTCATTTGTGTGCAGATAATTATATATAGGGCAGATATAACAAATTCATGATAGGAGAGCCACATGTCATTCACACAAATGAGCTCAGTAAATAATTAGGTCTGTCTTAACTTGCAGTTTATTTAATTGGTATAGCACAAAACAAAGCAAAATAGTGTCTCTAATGATTCTTGAGCTGTTCAAAAGGGAAAATATTAATAGTTCACTACTGTTGTGCCAGGCAGTGCACCACATAGCTCCCAGAATTCACTTTCAATTATCATATTTATTCACATATGTATATTTCATATGTATCTATATGTTATATATTTATATATGATTCTATTACATATGGGTAACTAAAGTATTATACAGTTAATTAATGGCAGATTCAAAATTGCACTCAGTGTATTTTGATTCAAAAACACCAAAAGTATCAACTCTACCAGAAGTTATGACCTATCCAGTTCAGTATAAATATAATATATATTGCATGTGTATGGAAATACACACACACACACACACACACACACACACACTCACTTTGCTCAGAGTGTATATTTTGTGGTTGTTGCAGTAGTTTAAAGTTTGTTGATCGTATTTCAAATTAGGAGTTTTCACAAAGAGAAACAGATTTTCAGTCTCTTGAAATATTAGCCTTCGGGCAGTATTGGGCTCACATTTATGTGTGGGCTTATTGATTAAAGCAAAGTAGACTTTAAATGGGAGTTGTTCTCTTTAATGTATTGTAGTCCTCACCTGGTTCACTTCACTCATTTATAATAGCATGTGCTAATTTGGACTAGTATATGATTCCCATGGGAATTTAAGTTTGTTACCTTTGCATTACACTCAAATACACAAAAGCAGGAGTTACCAAATCACGGCTTATGGGAACAGCCTGTTTTGGGGTATGGGTTAAGCATGATTCCTGCATTTAGAAGGTTAAAGAAAAGAAAGCAAAAAGGAATGTGATAATGACCATACATGGTTCACAAAACCTAGACTATTTACTGTCTGACTCTAGATAGATATCTGATCATTCCTTACAGTATTTTATGGAACTTGCTTATTCTACACTGCTACCTACTTTTTGAGAAAATATTGGTAGCATTACTGAATGCAGTTATGAATCTAGAACAGATCTTTCCACAGAGAATAGTCTGGCCATCTTGGACAAAATTCGAGCTTTTGATGCTTGCTCTCTGATTTTTTGTTAATTAGGAGAAAACCATGGGCTATAAGATATTTCTGGAACCAAGACTAATAGCCCTGCATGGACAGCTGATTTCTTTGTTTACTTCTGCTTCTAAAGCCAGATTGGGCATCAAAAGATTGCCTGAACTGTTCATTTGGAACTGTTTATTTGAAGCTGATTAATGTGGTGAAAATGCTGAGTGTGAGTAAGTAATGTTATTTAAAATCTAGGCTTTGGAGAGTTTCTCCAACAAAGGACCTGATTTCACTGATGGGAAGGATAAACTGATGACTTTTTTTGTTACTAGAAGTTTAGTAGCACATTGGAGAGGGGGAGAGAGAGAGAGAGAGAGAGAGAGAGAGAGAGAAAGCAGGATTAACAACAAAAGCATGTTGATTATCAAACATGGTATCACTTAGGACGAAGAACTACAATACCTTTGGAAACTGAGTGGGTACAAAACATTAGTGAAGAGAGTCAGAGGATTAATTTAACAATGTGTATCTCCCCAAAGACACTAAAATAAGGAAAAATATAGTAAATAACATTGTGCTCAAATGCAATCAAATAGGTCTTTAGCTCACTCAGTTCAGCCAAGACTTCGAGCCTGTAGCTTGGTTTAGAATAATAATCTCTGACTATTAATGGAAGACATTTGAAGGCAATCTCATCCATCCCCATCTCAGGAAAACTAAAAAAAAAAAAAAGTCCACAACATTTAATTAATTTTTTTCAGTTTGCCCTGAAGAGTCTAGCTATGAAAATTTAGGATCCTTTTCATTACATTATCTGTGATTCCACTGACTTCTCTCCTAAAAAATAATCTTATGAAAGATTAGTTGCCCAATGCTTTTGAGTAGTGTACCCAAAGTACAAATCAATTTAATGAACTTTTATAAGACTATTTGTATATTCATTTTACCTTTTGAGACTATCTCCAGTAATACTATTGTTTCATACCGTATATCTGTGAATGGTCTTTCAGTATCTTTGGGGTTAGATCTTGCTTGGTGAGGACTCAGCTAAGTAAGAAACCCAGTGCATTATTGTTGGATTACAAATAGACCATATAAGGATATTAGTAAGAGTAAAGAAGATAATTAGAAGGCTGAGCTACTTCAGACTTTACCTCAAGTTAAGTTTTAACTTTTACCTAGAAACATTAATTTTAAAGTAATCTATTTTATTTTTGAGGCCACTGTGCCACTATGTTATTTATTAAAACAATTAATTATTAAATTTACCATGTTTTCCTGCCAATGAAAGAGCCAGGACCTGTGGATTTAATTATGGTTGTGTTAGTTGTATATTATGGACCTTTGACAAGTAATTTAAATTATGAATCCAGCTAATCTTTTGAGAAAGGACAAGCTAATAGTCCTGGGTACATACTGTAAAGTAATAGGAAACCAAAAATTAGATTATGCATATAAAAGGTTGTGAGAAATTATAAGGAGTGAATAGTTTTAACAAACTATGTTAAAGATCATGCTGAACATAAGATAGGTTTCACTAAAAATAATGACTAAAAGTAAATTAAAAATATGAAACAAACAAAAAAAGAGCTGGTAAACAAGGATGCAGTCCATTAGGAACAATATACCAGCAAGGTGGAGGAAATCCTGAGAAACAGAAAGCTGTTGAGATCAAATTAATGAAAAAAATTACTAAAAGGGAAAATAGAAAAATTTTCGAAAAAAATTATTACTAACATGCATGGTGACATCCTGGAATGTTTATCAAACCAGTACTAGTTATAGAATTTGGAAGCAAACTCTATTCTCCACACAATGTGTTGTTATAATCAATCTTGATACTTCGTGATCAATACTTTGGAACATTATGAAACCGTTAAAATGATTTTTACTGAATTAACGTCCATTCATTTCAAAACTGTAAAATCACATTTAATTTATTCAGTAAAAATTTACTTAGCCTCTACTGGGCATTAGATACTATTATGGGTACTGAAGATGTAATTATGAACTCAAACTAACACCTCTTCCTCTGTGTTTATGGTCCATTAAGTTGAAGACAGACATTAATCAAGTAAACATACAAATTAATGAGTGTAAAGGTACAACTGTGAAAACACTCTGAAAATAAAAGTCTGGAATTAGAGAAGTGTACAAAAAGGAATGCTTAATATAATCGAGGATTTGAATGGGCTTTCCCAAAATCTGAAGCAAAGAGAGAATTAAGAGTTAACTATGGAAGAGTTACATGATAGAAATATAGGGGAGCAAAAGAAAGGGATATATGACCCTATGATATTTTCCCCTTGAAAATGAAATAAAAGATTTGTTATTTAGAGATTAGAAAGTAACCTGTGAATGTGGAAGAAGTTGAGTTAGAAAAAATAATTTTAAAATTGCTAGTTTAGTTTTCATTTTTTAAAATTTCTCACATAAGTGAGATATTTTTCAAAGAAGCAAAGAGTAGGATGATGGATACCAGGAGCTCAGTAGGGATGGGAGATATTGGTCAAAAGACCAAAGTTTCTGTTTGATTGAAGAAATACGGTCAAGAAATCTATTGTACACATATTAATAGTTAATAACAATGTATTTTATATTCAAAAATTGGTAAGAGTAAAATTTTAGTGTTCTCACCACATACAGAGACACACAGACACACAGATACACACACACACACACAATAAGTATGTGAGATAAATTTTTACACTTCTCTAATTCCAGACTTTTATTTTCAGAGTATTTTCACAGTCGTAAGTTTACACTCATTAATTTGCATGTTTACGTGATTAATGTCTGTCTTCAACTTAATAGACCATAAACAGAGGAAGAGGTGTTAGTTTGAGTTCAATATACGTATGTGAGATAATATACATTAATTAGTTCACTTTAGTCACTCTGTAATACAGTGGTTCCCAAACTTTTTGGCATCAAGGACCGGTTTTGTGTAAGATAGTTTTTTCAGGGACGGGGCGTGGGGATGTTGGGGTCGGAGTGCGCCAGCAAGGGGAAGACAGTGCAGTCAAACCTCATTGCTAATGTTAATCTGTGTTTGCAGCTGCTTTCCAGCACTGGGATCACCACCTCAGCTCCACCTCAGATTATCTGGTATTAGATTATTGCAAGGAGCCTGCAACCTAGATCCTTCACATGTGCATTTCACAATAGGGTTCCTGCTCCTATGAGAATCTAATGCCATTGTTGATCTGACTGAAGTCAGAGCTCAGGAGATAGTGAGCTATGGGGAGTGACAGTAAGTCTGGATAAAGCTTTGCTTGCTTACCTATTGCTCATTTCCTGCTGTACAGCCTGGTTCCTAACAAGCCACAGATTGGTACTGGTCAGTGGTCCGGGGGTTGGGAACCCCTGCCATGTGGTATAGTTTATTTCAAAACATCACATTATACACCATAAATGTATACCATTTTTACCTTGTGTATTTAAAAAATAATTTTAAAACAGCAAGAACCGGGCTCGGTGGCTCAGCCTGTAATCCCGCGCCTTGGGAGACTGAGGTGAGTGGATTGCCTGAGCCCGCAGGTTCGAGACCCGCCTGGGCAAGTTCGCGAGCCCTCATCTCTACAATAAATCAAAAAATCAGCCAGACGTGGTAGCGCCTGCCTGTAGTTCCAGCTACTCGGAAGGCTAAGGCGGAAGGTTCGCCGGAGCCCAGCAGGTCGAGGCTGCGGTGGCCGGGAGCGGCCCCTGCCCTCCAGTCTGGGGGACACAGTGAGACTCCAACTCAAAACAAACAAACAACAACAAAAAATAAAACAGCAAGATAAGAAATCTTGAATACTTGCTATATATCAAGCATTATAAATTATCACAATAAACACTCTTAACAGCTTTTGAGGTAGGTATGAGTATTATTTACATTTCTCCAGCTGAGGGCACTAAGATGGAAGGAACCCCACGTTACACAATCCTGGCAGAGCTAGGGCTTAAATCCCGACTGAATCGTAATCACTGCATTGCACTCACATTTTAGGTAGGAGATAGATGGTAAGTCTATTTGTGATATTTAAGATTTTGAAAATGCTCTCAGTCATAAGCGGCCCTTGAACAATTATCATTAATACTATAAGAAAGGGATTGGCAGTAGTGGGAAACTCCCAAGACAGGGGGACACACCTCATCAAAACAAGGGTGTCTGAAGAATAAACATTTGTATACTTAACCCTGAATTGTACCCCACATCTTTAAAATAAAAAAGTTTAAAAAAAGATCTTGCTCTTTATCCTAATGTAAGATCAAAAAGCATTGCATTTGGCATTTTGGATACATTCTTCTGCCATTTGGGGGGTTTCAAGAGTAGCCAGAGGGGAAGTGAGAAAGTTAGAAAGTTAGTACCTGATGCAGAAAAGAGGTCATGATAGCTTGACCTAAGGAGGGAGCAGTAGAAGTGAAGAAAAGGAGACAGACTGCAGAGATTGTTTAACAGGTAAAATTACATAGAAATCCATGATGGGTCTGCCGGGGTGGGATGGGAGACAGAGGGGGCTGTTCAAAAGGACACAGGTCCATATGGAGGATGACACCATTCCCTGAGATGGACAGCACTGATCAAGGGAGCAATGACAATTGAGCAGTTAGGACTGTGGGCGTGAGTGAAATTCAGTAGGAACATACATTAATGGGTAGAGACAGATATAACTTAAGTATTAACAGTAATTATGTCTTGGTTATAGGTATTCTATGTGCCTTTTTAAAAGTATTTTTTTAAAACTTTAATCAACATTTATTGATTTTTGTGTGACAAAAATAAACAAGATTTTTTAAAAAATCATTGGGAAGAAAAAGTTTAAACTTGAAATAATAGAATAGGTATCATTGTATACGGTGCAAGGGAGAGAGGAGAAATAGAATAACCATGGGCCTATGTCTGGACAAAAAGATTTTCCTCATCTTATTTTGCACTGTTTAACCCTCTCAGGTTAGGAGTACTTTCTCTTTTTCTCTAGCAGGAACATTTCCATCAAAACTCTTGTTTTCAAATATTTCATTGGGCAATAATGTTAGCTGTTATCAGAAGTTGTCAACAAATCTTAAATTTAATGTTACTCTACTTCAACATATGAATTGCATATGCTAAGCATCTAATGCTGCTCTCATTACCCTGGACTGCAGATTTGGTTGTCATGACACATTTAGCAACATTCCCATGGTGGGTAAGCTAGTCTTTCTGAGCATTATCTTCCGTTACATGTTTATCATGCCCTGCTTGGTGCTTTCTTTACTAAAAAATTTAATTACTCATAGTTCTAGATATATGGGCGAATGAGTCGTCTGTATGCGAAAATGTATTTCAAACTGATTTGTTGAATCTGATACATTTCTACAAAGATTCTATGAAAGAAGGCAATAAGATCTGCTTCCCATTTTCAGTCAGAAAAGTTGCCACTTAGTCATAACTTGGTTTTATTTAATATTTCCATGAAATTAAACTGAGATGTAGCAATCTCATGTTTTCAAATTTAATATCTGTAAATACACTGTCAGTTATCCACATAGTGAAATAAAACTTAACTGCTAGGAACAAAATCTTTGAACTGTCATGTAATTTTGTGTCAGGTAAGCCTATTCAACTATGCAACACTCAATTCTTTAGAACTGACTCTTTACTGAACACTTCTATCTATAAAAGAGTCTATTAAAACACTCATTTTGACTATTTTAATAGTTGCATCAATTCAGTGTTTCCAATAGTAGTTACGGAAAACACAATTTAATTAAATATCCAGAAGGAGAAAATTGATTTCTGAGCAAAAGTCACTTATTTCAAATTACTTATTTGGACCTTAGTTTGTACTTGCTGTTAATGGAGTTACATTTATATAACCAAGTATAATAAGTTAAGGTTTTCATTTGCCATAATAGATGTGTTCATATCTGAAGAACTACAGATTTCAAGAAAAACAAAAGAAAAGAAAACAAAAAAATCACCATCAAGTCACATAAGCATTGACTGTAGACATCAAGACAAATTTCATGTTTGTATTAAAATGTGGAAATTCCACATAAACAGTAACGTTCATAGGATGTTCTTGTAGTCTATAAATAAAGACAGATAGCTCATCTTTCATCTTCATGACATCAAGACATTTGGATAGATCTGATCTCAAGATTTAATTTTAAATTGTTGAGAGTCATATTTGAAATACATCAGTACAATGCTCTGAGAAGACAATGATATGAACATATTAGATTTCAAGGACTTAATAAAATAAGAAAATGCATTTTTCACTTCAGTACGGTCTGCACTTTTTTTTTAGCAATAATTTTTTCTCAAAAGGGTGGTCAGTTTTCAGAGCACATGAAATCATTTACAAATATAATTTTTTAATAATACAGAACTATCCTGATTCTTCCTGTTGAAATTCAAGCATTCTTTTTCTCTCCTTTTTTTGTTGTTGTTGTAAAGTTTATTGAAATGTAATTTACATACAGTATAATTCATCCTTTTCAAAAGTGACCAGTTCTGAGTTTTGACAAATGCATGCAGCCATATAATGACTACCACACTTAAAATAAAGAACAGTTAGCCAAAACTCCTTCTTGCCTCCCTGTAGACAATCAGGCCTTGGTAGGCACTAATCTATTTTGTGTGAAGATAGTTTTGCTTTTTCCAGTTAGCCATATAAATGAATAATTTATTTCTGAGTAAAAGAGGTAGTCTTTAGGGACTGGCTTCTTTAACATCGTCCAGTGTTTTTGAGATTATTCTAGGCTATTATGAGTATCAGTAGTCCACCTCCTTTTATTGCTAAACAGTATCTGATTGTATGGATATATTGCACTTTGTTCAGTCATTTTGGGCCTTCTTTTCATTTTGTAGGTAGCATTCCTGCCATGAACACCAGTATTTTAATACAATATTAACTAATTTTTGTTTTATTTTCGTTTTCTTTTAGAATTTTTCCAATAAGTTCTTATAATTGTAGTCTTTATAGAGAGCTTTTTTATATTTTTTAAAATGTTTATAAAAAATATCATATTATTTATAAACATTTACATTTTAATAAATTTTGCATTTACTGAAACATGAATTATATTAGAAAATATTCTATTGAAATTCTCAAAATTTGGTAGCGTGTGTGTTGTATTTTGGGGGGATCTTTTTGTATCAAATCAAAGGTGAAAAATGGTAAACCACAAACATAAAAATGAACAAAAGGAGGAAAATTTTTAAATATTCTAACACTTCTAATAGTGGTAAACCACAAACATAAAAATGAACAAAAGGAGGAAAATTTTTTAATATTCTAACACTTCTAATAGTGGTAAACCACAAACATAAAAATGAACAAAAGGAGGAAAATTTTTTAATATTCTAACACTTCTAATAGTGGTTTTTTTTTTTTTTTTTTGCTAAAAAATATTTTTTCAATCTTCAATATCTGCAATCTTAATTTGAAAGGCTGAGAACTACTGATTTTTGTAAGTTTCAAAAGTGAAACTAAGGTAGTTAATGTAGTAAACTGAGTTGAGGGAAGCAAGCTGAGCCTCTAGAGTTAAATGGAAAAAACAAAAACAAAAAAACTTTAGTGTTCAGATCATTTTTAAAAAGAGAAAAGAAAACTCTATTTTCTTTTCTTTTTTTTTTTTTTGAGTTGGAGTCTCACTCTGTCGCCCAGACTGGAGTGCAGGGGCTGCTCCCGGCCACCGCAGCCTCGACCCGCTGGGCTCCGGCGATCCTTCCGCCTCAGCCTTCCGAGTAGCCGGAATTACAAGCATGCGCTACCACGCCCGGCTGATTTTTTGATTTATTGTAGAGATGAGGTCTCGCCTGCCCAGGCGGGCCTCGAACCCGTGGGCTCAGGCAATCCACGTACCTCAGCCTCCCAAAGTGCGGGATTACAGGCTGAGCCACCGAGTCTGGCGAAAACTTTATTTTCTTATTTGAACGAGTCCATATCCTTTCGTGGAGTTCTCTACTTTTGTTACTATTTATAACTGGGTTTAAAATACAGTTAAAAACAAGATATTTTAAATGATCTAGTTGTAAAAGAGTTGTATGGTATTATAGGCTATAACAGAAATTGCACATTATTAGTAACCTAAGGGTATGAAATGTAAAAAATTTTAGATTCAATTGTTTGAAACAATAATGTCCACATTCTTTTACCCTTATCTCATTATATATGAATATTTCTTTACTTATTAATGTGTATGCTTGTTGTAAAGTAATACTAGTGTAAACATTTTAACATTATACTTCTTACATTTTAACATGAATCATTTCTTTTTTCTCTACTTGAAATGAGATTTTTAAACTTTTTTTATATTTTGCACTAGAATTTTATTTATTTATTTATCTATTCACTTATTTATTAAATTTTTAAAAAGTATTTTTAAAGATGTGGATTACTAGCCAGGCTCGGTGGCTCAGCCTGTAATCCCGCGCCTTTGGGAGGCGGAGGTGAGTGGATCGCCTGAGCCCGTGGGTTCGAGACCCGCCTGGGCAGTGAGACCTCATCTCTACAATAAATCAAAAAATCAGCCGGGCGTGGTAGTCAGAATCACATGCCTGTAATTCCGGCTACTTGGAAGGCTGAGGTGGAAGGATTGCCGGAGCCCAGCGCGGTGGCCGGGAGTGGCCACTGCACTCCAGTCTGGGTGACAGAGTGAGACTCCAACTCAAAAAAAAAAAAAAAAGATGTGGATTACAATTCAGGATTTGGTAGACAAGTGACTATCCTACAAGTAAAGTCTGGGCCTCCCTTTGGTCTCCATTTGCCTGATTTGAGATTAGGTACCCTTATTAATGTTATGTGCCTTCCCATCCCCCAGCAGTTTCCTGCTACTTCCGACCCCTTTCTTATAGTATTATGGTAAATGTTCAGGGTCTGCATATGAATGAGACCATATGGTACTCTGTTCTTAGTTTCTGTTATAGATTACTGAATCCATCCAAATTGCTGTGAAGTCCATGTGTTTGTTCTTGTTATGGCTGTGTAATATTCCAATAGTGCTGTAATGAACCTGCATGTGCAGATATCTTTTTTGTAGAATGATTTGAATTCTTTTGGGTATATTCCCAGTAGGAGAATTGCTGGGTCCTATGGAAGGTCAATTTCTAGTTCTTTTAGAAATCGCCACACTGTTTTCTACAGAAGTTGAATTAGTTTGCATTGCCACCAGCATTGTAGAAGTGTTCCCTTTTCTCCTCATAATCGCTAGCATCTGTTGTTTGTTTTATTAATAGTGACCGTTTTTAGTGGGGTTAGGTGGTATCTCAGTGTGGTTTTGATTTACATTTCCTTGATGATTAGTGAGGCTGAGCACTTGTTCATACTTCTGTTGGCAGCCCGCATATCTTTTTTTGAGAAGTGTCTATCCATGTCTTTTGCCCATTTTTTAACAGGGCAGTTTTTAGTTTGTTTGTTTTTTTCCTTTCGGCACGTATAAGATCCTTGTGGATCCTGAATGTTAGGTCTTTGTCAGATCTACAGTTGGCAAATATTTTTCCCCATTCTGTGGGCTATCTCCTCACTCTCTTGATGGTTTCTTTTGCTTTGCAGAAGCTCGTCAGTTTGATGAGGTCCCACTTGTCTTTCTGAATCTTTTATGGCATGGACATCTGGGGTTTTGATCAGGAATTGGTTGCCTATTCTGATTTCTGATTGCCTTGGGTAGTGTGGACATCTTAACAATGTTGATTCTTCCTATCCATGAGCATGGAATATTTTTCCATTTGTTTGTGTCTTCTTGGACTTCTTTGAACAGTGTTTTGTAGTTTTCATTGTAAAGGTCTTTCACTTCTCTGGTCAGGAAGATACAGAGGTATTTAATTTTCTGTGTGGCTATTGTGAATGGGATTATGCTTTTTATTTGTACCTCTGCTTGCTTGCTCTTGGTATATAAGGAGCAACTGTCTTTTGCACGTTTATTTTGTACCCTGAGACTTTGCCAAAGTCCTTTTTCAGTGAATGGAGGTTTTTGACAGCATGAAGAATTTCAAGTACATATTTAGCACTAAATATCACAGTGATATTTAGATTTTTTTGTACAACTTATACTTACATTCACAGTTGGATAGGTCTTAGAAATCATCCTAGTCCTAGCACCTCAATTTTTGGGAAAAGAAACTCATTTTTTGAATGTTTAGTGAATAGAAAAATTCCAGTAGATACAAGGATGTCCCCAGTTTCAATTCAGGAGAATTTCACTTGCTGCGTCAATAGGATGCAGTGAATCTCACCAGAAATAATTTTCTGTTCTTTTGTTTGTAACAAGCACTAGCCTCCAAACCTTATATTCGAGAAGTAGATACGTATGAAATAAGTCCAGTCTAGTAGTTTACTTTTTGAGTGTGTGTGATTCTCACCATACCCCTCTCCATTATACTCTCAAAGACATTATTCTAGATCAACTCCACATTATGTCTTGTCAGGCCAGCAAGTCTCACACTCGGGTGGACATGAGAATCATCTGAAGAGTTACTGATAAACACAGAGGCCCAGATTCATCAAAGTAAAATAAAATACCTGAGCCTGTGGATTTTCACCAAATGCCCTAGGTGATTTTGATGTCACTAAAGAATCCCTGGTGTAGACTCCTGTATGTGCTTCCACAAGGGCCCCTCACTACAGTTTTCTTCACTGTCCTCAAGCAAGAGGACAAACTTTAGCCAACATATGTCTTCTTACTACTGAGCTTATTTCATTGTATTGTTCTAAACAGATGTTATTGGTATACACTGAATTGAGTCACATTTTCCATTCTGGCATTGAAAGGCTCTAGCCTAACTTTTTAGCCTTTGTCCTTTTACTTCAGCATGACCAAATTCCTTCTCCTCGGGCAGAAGTGTGAAATGTATGGTTCCTGCTCTCAGAGAGTTGAGTTAATCTTAGAGATACTCCCAGTAGAACTTTTCTGGGCCTTACCTTTTTTATGGAAGAAGAGAAACCGAGTCTTTTTTTAAAAGTTTAGTTATGATACATAAAATGCTGGGCATAGGGAAGATGGTAGTTAGTAAACTTGTGCATAATAATGTGTCAGGCTAGACCCTTTCTTAATTATTTTGCTTATGATGTTTCAACTGACCCTCTGTTTTGAACTTAAACATACTTCAGTCTTTAGTTCTGATTCCACTTTCTGCCTGGTGCCTTTTGATTTCCCAGGTTATGTGCTTTCTTCCTCCTCTGAACGTGTGTAAAATTGTCATGTAGTCACTGTTCAGAAAGACATTCTGCCACATGTGAGTGTTAGGGTACTTTCTGCATCATCCTCACACAAGGCAAGGAAGCTAATTTCATTTCTTTTCATAATCACTGCACATGACAAGCTCCCTAAAATGCATATTGAATGAAGTCAATACACTCATTTTGAGCTCTTTATCTGTATAAGCATTAATATTTCCTAGTAGTTATAATAACAGAGGCTTTTTATTCAGTAGTTAATTTGTGCCAGCCTTGGTGTTGAGAATTTTATGCATGTTATCATCATTAGATGTTCTTAGAACAACCACCCTGAAATGAAGGTGTGTTCACTTCATATCATAGATAAGGCAATTTGAGGCTTGGGATAGTTAAATAATTTAATATGGTGCAATGGCTGGTAAGGAACAGAGCGGAGTCATAGATATAAACTCCTAATAACTTTATTGATAGTGGCCATAATCATCTTAATCTTGACTTTAAAAAATTGTCGTAAAGTAAATTAGGTGACCACAATGTCATATTTTAAAGACTTGCAATGAAATAATTTATTCTGTTATACACAGTCAAATGGCCTTTCAAGCAGATTAAAGTTGTGTAATCGTGTAGTTGCATTTATGTGTGTTTGTGTGTGTGTTTACATGTAGCTCAAAGTAAGGCTAGATAAATTGTATTATTTTCTCCAATAGCTGCTCCCACTGTTCTTTCTGAAAGAAAATGATCTGATTCCCTAATATTTCAGGCATTTTTGCTTATTAAAGAGTCATATCTATTTTTTATCGTGTTTTGAGTTTTTTTAAAAAAAATCTGATTCTAAATATAGTCTGAGAATGTAGTACCTTGTGTGACTATAAGCTCCTTTCCAACCGTCCCCTAGTCCAGGATAGACTTGACTCTGTACGCATCATTTGGAATTCATATTTTTCAACTTTTCCCTCTACTGTAACATTTATACAGGACATTTAAATGTATGTTAACTCTGGGGTCCTTTGAATAGTTTTCTTAGGATCTCTGGGCCCCCCCTCTAGGGTTTCCTGGAATGAAGGCTCAGTCTGCCAAAAACAATGAATGGAAGAACCTGACACATATGTAAACTTCTTCCTAAGTCTGGAAACCTCTTGTAGATATGGATAGGATGCTACCCCATAGAATTTCCACAGCATATTTTTGACTTATGGAAAATATACTTATCTTTACTAAATGTAAGAATTCAGGCTCTCCTGTTCTCCACCCTCCAGACAGCATAATTTGTTTCTACTTGACTGTTCACCTATCTAGCAGTATCAGATGGATTTAAAACTTAGGAAATTCTGGACAAGAGATATAAATCAGTCCTCAAATCATTAGGAATTTGAGTGGAGGTGGTGGAGGAAATTCTTTTCAGGTCACTATGTCTTAAATAAATGAGGAAGGGATTCTAGTAAGTGATAGGATGAAGGTTTTTTTTTTTTTTAAGTCTGTATTCTCGCAATTTCAGTTGTTCTCTAGTTTTATTATCCAGATCAGTACTGCTTTTTTTCCTCCCTTCAGGCTGCACTAAGAACTACATTTTGCATAACAATCACGTTCTCAGATCTCTCTCTCTCTCTCTCTCTCTCTCTCTCTCTCTCACAGACATAAACACACCTGAAATAACTTTTGTTAAACCAACACTTTTCTATTCTATTTGCTCTGCTCCATATTTTCTTTTCTGCCCCTACTCAGTCCTATCAGTGTTTAAAGTATTTGTTTCCTGACCAACTAAAGTGATCAGGTAACCTTTGGATAGGTCAGGTCTCACAATTTATAAAGCACAGCTGTAAAAGGTAAAGACTAATAAACCATGTTGGTTGGCCTTTCTTCTTCCAGTTCAGTGAATTCTCAGGTCAATAGCTGGACTTCCTTAAAACTGACTTGAAAATTTTAGATTTTAATTCTCAGTAGCAGTTTTCCCTGGTGTAATCTCTACACTACTGTTGAACACATGGAACCAAGAAAAATAGCAGTTAGTATAGCATACCACCTTCTCATCAAGTACACTTGGACTAGAGGGTAGCCATGTATGCATGTACTTATGCTTACTAGACTAGTTTTATTGTTTTTTTCTGTATATAATAATAATACTTGCTTTATAAATAGTATTCTGAAATATATAAATTTTAAAAATACCTACTCTTTCTTACTCCTACCACGTAACCACTAACTCAGGGGTTTTTCAAGCCCTACATAGTACACATACATACCCACACAAGAACTGTACTTTACTAGAAAATTTCATTTTTTTCAGGGTCTTATTTATCTTAAAAGTTGATCATTGCAGATAATGTGACCTTGGAATGAAAGTCAGCTCTTTCTCTAAAGTTTAAACTGGCACCGCCTTATTGCCTTGAAGGGTAAATTTATGATCTCTATGGGATGAGAACATGATCTTTAGAGTCTATTAGCTTTTCCTCAGCTTCTTTCTCATTTAACATGAAAATGCTTAGGTTTTTCTTTTTAACTTTTGTTAAAGCTTTTATTGTACACTTGCTAATTTCATTCTCAGTGTGACCTCTTGCATATCCACAGGGAAAAGCAAATTACTCTAGAAAATCCCTGTTGCAAGAAAGTTCAGAAAAATAGACTTCTCTTTGTAGGAATAATACGGGCTGGAGATGGTTTACTGGGGGACAAAAAATACAAGAGAGCAGAAGAATAGAAGTAAAATCTGTGTGGTAGAAAGAATAGACTTTTCCTCATTTATTTATTTAATTTTCAAGTGTATGTCATCTGAGTTACTGAAGCACAAGTATATTTTCTTCCAATTTACAAAAGAAAGAGAGAGAGAGAGAGAGAGAGAGAGAGAGAGAGCATGCTAAAGAGGGAAAGAGATTATGCCTTATTTCTAGAAGTGCTCCAATTTATCCTAAAGTCAAAATTTCTTGAGACTCTTGCCCCAAGAAATACATTGTGCAAGGATGACCTTGTGGACGATTTTTTAGTGAAACATTTAAATGACTCTTTATATCCCAACTCTAGTTTCTTATCTCATAACTCAAATGAAAGATTTATTCCAGGTTAAGGAGTTCAGGAAACAGGCAACCAAAACAAAAGCTATACACTGCCACGTATACTACACATCATCGCTAAATCCTCAAGACAAAACTTTGAGATATCATCACTATTTTACAGATAAAATTACAAGAGGTTTAAATTGATCTAACATCATGCAGGTGAACTTTTAACTCATCTTTTTGTATATGCTATGGACTTGTCAGGCAAACATGCTAGTGTAGAGTTGCCTTTCACTGGTTAATGGTAAGTACCCTTTTATCATGACTAGTGGGAGTCCGATAGCTATCTTGTCTATAATAATGAAACTCATGGTGGGTGATAGTGTTTCTTATTTCCAAGAAATATTTCTATATTAATAATGAACTCTTTAAATAAACACCAAGGATTTTCACTGCCTTTCCTTTTCTATGGCAGATATTAGTAACCAATCACAGCGTGATTTCACTGGAACAGAAGTTGGTCAGCAGAGTACTCCATAGTCAACACTCTAGCCAGACAACACTAATCAACAATTGATGGCATCAAAATTGAAACGAGTGTGTTATTTTTTGCCTTCTTCTATCCCTATCGCTCCTTTAATTGGGTGATTGAACAGACAATTTTGAACTTGTTGTTCGGATCCTTAAAAGACGTGCAGAGTTACAAGAGGAGCTTATTAGATGTTATATAGAATAAGTTGGTAAACCTCATAGGATATTTTCTCTCATAGAGCCTAAATAAGTTGGCTTTCCCTATAATGAAAATAACTTCACCATCTTCCTGTTACAGTGAGCTAAGAATTTTAGGGAAGGGGCATTACATTTACACCCGCATTCTGAAATTGAGCACAAACAATTTGAGCTTAAGGATTAGGATGTCAAAAAATATAGTTTTTCTGGCAACTCCTTAATGTACAGCAACAGCAACAACCATCACAACAATAACATAACGTTTCCAGATTAGTACTATGAAGCTAAGCTCTGTAAAGACGTAATTCATTTTATTGCACTTCACTTTATTGTGCTTTGTAGATACTGCATTTTTACAAATTAGAATTTTTTGGCAACCCTATGTTGAGCAAGCCTATCAGTGCCATTCTTTCAACAGCATGTGCTCATTTCATGTCTTCGTGTCACATTTTGGGAATTCTTGAAATATTTTAAGCTTTATTATTATTATATCCGTTTGGGTGATTTGTGATTGGTGATCTTTGATGTCCTTATTATAATTGTTTAGGAGTGTTGTGAACCGTGTTGATATAATAGAGTGAACTTAATGGACAGATGTTGTGTGTTCTGACTGTTCGACCAACAAGCCGTTCCTCTATCCCTCTCCCTTTCCTCAGCCCTTCCTATTCCCTGAGACACAAAAATATTGAAATTAGGCCAATTAATAACTTTACAGTGTCCTCTATGTGTCTTAGTGAAAGGAAGGGTTACACATTCCTCAATTTAAATGAAAAGCTAGAAATGATTAAGCTTAGTGAGGAAGGCAGGCCAAAAGTCAAGAGAAGCCAAAAGTTAGGTCTCTTGTGCCAGTTTTCCAAGATGTGAGTGTGAGGGAAAAGTTTTTGAAGAAAATTAGAAATGCTACTCCCGTGAACACACAAATAAAAGCAAATATGTGCCTAATGTTTGTTATATTTTCCTAAGTACTGGCATGTAATTTACCTCCCAACTTACTGAAAGTTTTATCAAATGTCCTGTCACTCTATAACATGGACAATCATCTTGCCAGCCCTCCAATATTAGTTTCTTTGTATCGGCTGCCTGGCTGCTGAGGCAACAACAACTATTTTTGTATTAATTGTGACAACATCTCACTTTTGGTACTTGTTTTGGTATTAGGTTGATTATGATAGGTACATTAACCCTACTGACAGAACATCTGAGCGACTGTAAGCACGGGAAGCTTATTTCTTGATCATGCTACATGTCTGAATGGATGTGGAATGACTCCACAAGGCGATAGTACTAAAATAAAACTATGCTTAGGGAAAAAAATAAAGGTTAGTACAAGAACTAATCATTTTTCTATTTCTATTTTCTTACATTTTCACTTAGTTATATATTATTTTTGTAAGTATTATAATTATAAAAATTCTAATGCCAGTTATTTGCTTAAGAGTTCTTTTAGATAACTGAAAAGAGTTGAGTAGAAAATCTCTCTATGCTTTTGGACTTAGTTAATGGTAGGTATAGAAAACAATTCATATAAATTGCTTTTGGACTTAGTTAATGGTAGATATAGAAAACAATTCATATAAAAGCTTAAATATCTTACATCAGCAAAATAGAGCTTTGTCCATAGTAAATTTGACTTATCCAAATCTGTATCATGATGCCCATTGACTCAAGATGTTGATTTCTCTTCTTCTTTCCATTCTTGATATTATTCTTTCAGCCCTTTTTAGTCTAGCCACCAAGAAGGCTATGAGAATTTGAGATAAATATCAGGCAGTGTTTTCAAACAATATCTATCTATATCTATGAGAGAGGATTTATGCAAAAAATAGTTAAGCACATTGACTGAAATGGATAGTTCCACAGTTTAAAATATTTGGGAGATTACTTACAGAATCTGTCTTATTTTAAAACCCAAAGTTGTTCATATATTTAGTCTATTACTTTTAAATTTTAAGGTTTTTGATATGATTGCTATTTAGTGAGCTAGAGGAAATGGCACCTTAAAATAAGAAAATAAATGTCAGACCGGGCTCGGTGACTCAGCCTGTAATCCCATGCTTTGGGAGACCGAGGTGAGTGGATTGCCTGAACCCGTGGGTTTGGGACCCGCCTGGGCAACTTGGTGAGACCTCATCTCTACAATAAATCAAAAAATTAGCTGGGCATGGTAGCGCACGCCTGTAATTCCGGCTACTTGGAAGGCTGAGGCTGAAGGATCGCCAGAGCCCAGCAGGTCGAGGCTGCGGTGGCTGGGAGTGTGCCATTGCACTCCAGTCTGGGCGCCAGAGTGAGACTCCAACTCAAAAAAAATAAAAAAAAAAAAAGAAAAGAAATGTCCATCACAATAAGTAGAATGAAAATTCACTTGACATTAAAATGAAATTCTGTGACATTTGTTATTGTGCATATTAGAATCAGAACTGAAAATAAAGGTTTGGCAGTCTATTAATATGTAAGTAACTGTAGTGCATATATGAATGTATGTTATGATATATTGACCTTTTTGAATCTACTTCTACAATTGCTACAGTTAAGTGATAATCATAGCAAAATATTTCACCAAGATGCATGGAACATAAAAATCTTTCTGGAATTATAAAAATTGCAATGGAAAACTTAGAACTTAAAGTTTAAATATCTTACATCAGCAAAATAGAGCTTTGTCCATAGTAAATTTTTTGGCCTGGAAATGTAAAATATATTTTACCATTTGAAGGTAATGGTTGTAAACACTTCAAAAAATTATAGTGTGAGAGAGACTGCAATGTATTTAAAAGCTGAAGGAATAAATAGAAAACTATTGCTTAGTAGTGTACCATAAATTTTTATTCTCACAATTATGAATATATTTCAGTGAGAATAAATACATTAAAATTAAGATGTCAGCATAGATAATTATATGCTATTTTTCCTATATGCATTGCAAGGGTACCTTTGTCTTGACTACAGCTTTTAGATTTTAAGTCAGTAACAAAATTAATGAATATTATGACCTCCTTATACATATACCAATGAGGTCAACATTAAAGTGTGACATTAACTAAATTCTAGGTCTAAGCATTCATGAACTATTTCAGATACAGATTATAAGTTTTTATAATTGAATTTTGCACTGTTAGATTTTATTAGAAAAATATTCAATGTGGTCCAAAAGTAATGCTTACATGTGATGTGAGGAATATCTGGGTATTGAATATAGAAAATTGAAATGAAGAATGCACACCTGAAGAAAACTAATTTTGAAATAGAATGGTCCAATTTTAACATTTAATAGCTTTCAAAACCCACTTCTTGCTGTATACTTTGGGGTAAAAAATTGTGTGCTCCATTCTTACCACCTATCCACAGAGTGATAAGGTTTATTTAAATTTATTGCATACTTATAAAGCCTTCATTGTAACATTGTGCTGTGTACTGGCTAGACAAAGATAATGAAACTCATTAGCAATATCATCAGAGACACAGATAATATGCTGGACACTACACCCGTGGAATTACCTATGTTGTGGCAGCGTGGAGAAAGACAGATTTGTTTATGCTTGGGAAAACCGATAAAATTTTTCAGAATAACTAATATTTAGCTTAAGCCTTAAAAGAATTCGTGGATTTTTTCAAGTAGAAACCTTTCTGAAAACACACTAAACTGAATAATCAATGTTAACAAATTCATGGATGGTAAGTTGCCTGGCAGAGACAGGAGAAATGACCACAAGCTAGGTGCCTATTGCAGTAGTTTGGGTGAAGTACAAAGAGGGACTGCCTGGAAGTGTGACAAGAAAGAGGAAGGAGAGGAGACAGGATGGAGGGACGCTGGAACAGAGAGAATTGGAACAGACAGAGATGTTACTAAGCCAGTGGATAGAAATTTGGAACTGGATTTGAACTATTGTACTATATATTTATTTTACTTACTACTATAATACTATGTAGTCTGATAGTAATTATAACCACATCTACCATGCTCGTGTCATGATGTCATGAAGAGGTTGAGAATATCAAATGACTCACCTTCCAGGACCCTCCTCTGGGATAGGGTCTGCTCAACGAGGGAGGCTGTAATTGCCTAGATATGCGAGAGAGAAAAGTGCACTAGAAAACCTCTTTTTGCGAATGACCTATGTTAATATTACCAAACAGCTTTACGAGTAATAAAGCTGACATTTAGCTTCAAAAATGATGAAATGATGTGGAATTGTACACATCTGTCACTGTTCCTAGGAATGAGTGACTAGAACTAGGAAAGGAAGGTGGAGACATTGAGAACAACATTGGTGCTTTATTTGGATTGTTGGTTGGTCATAATGCTATGAACAGGTTAAAGAATGGAAGAGAAAAATTAAGAAAATCAGGATAGAGATTTCAGGTATGACCTAACTTTGTTTTACAGTTAGTGTCTATATGTCCTCACCATCAAGCACAATTTAGCTTTGAAGCCAACCAAGATATATAAACTAGGTCATCAATGCACAGATGACAGTTACACTGGTGAAGGGGAGTGCTATGCCCAGGAAATTGTGCTGATAAGTCACATGTTAGCAATTCGGATCATGAATGGTGTATGCATAAAGCAAGAACAAGGTGTAAATTCATGAACAATACCCACCTAAGAAAATCAGAAGACCTTGAAATGAGCAAAATGATGTTGACTGGCCATTGAGAGGAGCCCTAAAGAGAAGGGTGAAAAGACATTTAAGAATGTGTCATGGTGTGAACACCACATAGAAATAAATATGAGAATTGGAAAAAAAAGCTCATTGATCTTGATCCAAGACAGGTGATGGTGTCTTGGCTTGAATAATTTCAGTAGAATAGTAGGAGATGAAATCTAATTGTAAGGGGTTGACATATGCATAGAGTTAAAAAAAAAAAGAGACAGAAACATAGTTAACTCTTTCAAGAAGGATAGTGATGAAGGAAAGTAGGGAGATACGAAGTGTCTGAGACAAAAATTGAGTCTGTGAAAGGTTTGCATGCAAGAACAAGAAAACAAAACAATATTGTGCTTTGTTTTTTTTCTTGGTGCCATTCCAACTAACTGATGGGGCTGCTTAGCTTCCTTATATGCCACATTGTATAGTTCAGGTACCCAGGCAGAACATAACATGGCAAACCATTTTGGATACCATGCCTCTCTTGCCAATTTTATTTTATTCAGTTCAGGGAGTTGCAGTGATTCTTACATCAGTGGCTGCAACAAAGATCCAAAGGAGTGGAAATATGTCTCCCTCAAAATTACTGTTGCCGTCTCCTTTAGGAGAAACTTCTATATAGTCTCACTGAAGTCACTATGAAGATTTGCCCTGTGCTGTCATTGTCTGATACACATTGCTGTAAGGCAGCTCTTAGTTTTTATATGCTCTTTCATGCCTTAATGCAATTCTCCTCTCTCTAGATCGCAGGTATGAACCCCAGAGGAAAGGCTGGCAGATGCATTAAGTGCTAGACCACGAGCTATAGTCCATCATTTTTTCTACTCAGACCTGACTCATGGTTTTAAGGCACACTTGTATATGCTGGCCTCTTTTTCCTTGGAAGATATTTTTCGTTAGGGACTTATCTGACTCCTATGCAGACTTCTCCCATGTGGATTAATCCTGCTTGTCCATCATAAATACCCAGCTTAGGCTTCCAAATGGAGGAAACTGCTACATTGGTTATCACAGAGTGAATTATGAAGTGATACAGTTTAAGCTATTGTTACTCTTGCTTGTCACTGAATGAGGGGACTGGGGAAGTGGGGTAAGAGTCAAAGTCCTATTGATGATGGAAAGGAGTAGTGCTACTTTCATGAATATCTAAAGAACAAGAGCAGACGTAAGCTTCTTTGCACTAAAAACAATTGTGTAAACAATATGATCAATGTTAATATTACAAAGCACAAATTTACAAATAATACTTGTGATATTATAACATGATCTGAGAAGATGAAAAAAAAAATCTCATTTAGAATACCAGGAGAAAAATCACAGCAGTAGAGGATACTTCTTAAATAAGTAGATAAAGACATTTTTGCTACATCTTTCATAAACATCACAATAAAGGGGGCATAATTTGAAAATATAAATTATTCTAAATCATGTTAAAGTTTGCGTAGCATATTTTATTGAGAATAAGCAACAATTTTTGTACCTCATTATGTTGGAGATTAAACCTACCCAATTGCTGTTCGTAAACTTATTTTTTCAGGGAATAGATAGGTTTTCAGCTTTCAATATATAAAATGTATACCTTTGTGGTGATACACAGATCAATTTGACAAAGTATCCTTTTTAATTAATGTCCTTCTATAAAATGCTTTGTAAAAATATTGACTATTATAAGAAGCTAATTATTGGAGGAGTTCAAACAGATTTTGAGTTCAGAAAAATCCTTGTACAGAAAAGTGAAATTTTAGCTGAACTTAATCAATATCTGTCTGGGGATGGGGCGACACCCCTTATCAACAAGGGTGCCTGAATGAAGCATATTTGTATACCTAACCCTAAACTGTGGCCCACAATATCAGAATAAAAAATGTGAATATAAAATAAAAAAAGAAATACATTTTCTGAAGCATTGCATTAAAAAAACCATGTTTTATTATTTGAACTTATTTGTGCATTTTCTAAGATTTCTCCTCTTGTTGATTTCTAGTTTCATACCATTGAGATCAGAGAAGTTACTTGACATGTTTCAGTCATCTTAAATTTGTTCAGACATGTTGTAGTCCAACATGAGATTTATCCTGGAGAATGTTTGTGTACACTTGAGAAGAATGTGTATTCTGCTGCTGTTGGGTGAAACATTCTGTATATGTCTCTTTGGTCCATTTGATCTAAAGTGTAGCTCAAGGAAAAGAAAATGGATAGCACTTAGAAATGCAGGGGAAAATATGGTGCTTTCCAAGTAAAGGAAACTACACAGGCCAAATGGTAGAAGACAGTAGCAATGAGCATAGAATGCATGGCTTATTTTTATTGGATCAAATGGTTTATGAGGGAAGTTAAGAGAAATGAGGTTGAAAATGTAGTTTGAGGCAAGCCATTGCATACAATAATAAGGAGTTTGGGTTTTATCTGAAATAATTTCATTGAGTAATTTCAAGACAAGTTGTTAAGTGATCTGATCTGAGACTCTACAAAGAAGTTACCACGGATATCAAGACTTTTGAATTATATTTTTTTTCCTTCTTTAAACAACTTCCATAGAAGAAAAAAATCAACTTTGTAGACTAGCCATCAAAGTAAAAGGAACTTTAATTTTCTTCCTTAAAATGATGCCTAGTGGAAATACAAAGGTCAACCTTGTTTCAAGAAAGGAACAGTAAATCTCTAGGGTCAGCAAGGCTATTGTGGTGAATGGATAGCTTCACAAAATGATCAAATAGTCCTGAATGGTGGTGATTGTGGCAATTTTGTATTACTATACTTGTCTTATATTTACTGAATTTTCAATGGGTGAGTCACCAGTCGGAAGAGAAATCTCTCCAATAAGCTGCTCAAACACTGAAAGGATGACAGAAGTGGGATGTTCATGGCTTTTGAATTCACTATTTAAGCAGTCCCTGGAGGCACCAGGCTCTGTTTTCCTTTCTCGGAATTTTCTTCCTGCTTACTATCCATCCATTGCCCTTAGATGGGTGTTCCTTATGTTACAGTATATCACATGGCCAAGTCTTTTTCTTATATAACTTCTTGGCAGGAACTGATTCTACTGATGATGTTTGTTGTTTAATTATTTTTTTTAAATAGATATTCGTTGAGAAGCTGCTGTGTGCAGATTACTGAAACAAGCGAAGCAAATGTACTGCATGACAATTGATGAGCTAGCCTCTCTACCAGAAATTTGAACTGAAACACAGATCGTGCCTTGGATGGCAGGAGTTAAAAGTTTGTGTTAAGAAGAGAAAGTCATCGGGGACACATCAGACCATATACAAAGATGTGTGAGAAGAAAGGCTGGAGTAAAGAGATATGACTGGAATATAAATGTACTTCTGTAGGGAACAGGGACTCAAAGAGTGTGTCTGGGCAATGGGGAACACTATGAGGTCATGGGATACAGCCATGGCAGCCCCAGCTTACAGGATGATTTACGTTATGTCCTCTTTTTAGGTTCCTGGAGAGGTTTCCCAGGAAAAAAATGTTGTCAAGGATACCAACCAAAATAACAGCTGATGGTTCAACATTGTGTCTGCTAGTCTGTAACTGGCAACTTAGGAAATCTTTATTTATGTGGTATTGAGATTCCCACATTGGTTTAGCAAAGACTTTTTTTTTTTAATTTACGTCTAGAGTTATATTAATGAACTGTAGAAACTTGCTATTTCGAACTTAGTTTTCGTGGGGAAATGTGAACTGAACTCCAAGTGGATTGACAACTGCATATATGTCCATATTACGACAGTCTTGAGTGTCATTGAAAATGTTCCAGAACCTAAGGCTTTCCTCCAGTGATGGTGGACAGGACAATGAAAGTCAAAGCCAGGAATATTTTCTGAGAAAGTGTTTTACAGCTTCCTTCCCCAGTGGCTATGGAGGAATATGCCACTATAGTCATTGTGGGAAATACAATTAGAAATATTAGCAACCGCGGTGGCTGCCAGAGACAGGACTGTGTGCTGTTGAGAACTAACGTACTTGTATATGCTCTTTTATCTTGATTGGAATCTACAACTATTTTAAATACTTTCTCTCGCTTTCTTTTTTTTTTTTTTTTTTTGAGTTGGAGTCTCACTCTGTTGCTCAGACTGGAGTGCAGTGGCCATTCCCGGCCACTGCAGCCTCGACCTTCTGGGCTCCGGTGATCCTTCCGCCTCAGCCTTCCAAGTAGCTGGAATTACAGGCAGGCACTACCATGCCTGGCTAACTTTTTTGATTTATTGTAGAGATGAGGTCTCACCAAGTTGCCCAGGCGGGTCTCGAACCCCTCGGGCTCAGGAAATCCACTCACCACAGCCTCCCAAGGCGTGGGATTACAGGCTGAGCCACCGAGCCCAGCTTTTCTCTCACTTTCAACAATTTCACTAAGAAAGGCTCCATAGCTTTCTATAACAAAAGCTTTGAGAAGTGGGTTTGATTGACCTAATTTTATGAATGATAATTTTAAAGCATATTGAAATTGAAGCTGTCACTGCTAAATACAACACCTTTCTTCCCTAAACACCGTTCCTCACACATATACACACATCTTACTCTCTGGTACCTTTTTAGCTACTTTCAGTTTCTCTGTGGAACTATAAATTCAGTCACAAGGGAAGACTGAGCTTAATATAATCCTCTTATTAGAAAGCTTTTACTTGAACAAAAAAATCCCTAGAATCTTAGCTCTAAGTCCCTTCAACCTATAACTGTAGGGCCTAGTTGAACTGTAAAGTATAAAAAAAAAAAAGAAAGGAAAACAAAAACGAAGAAGGAAGCAAAATTGAAAGAATTATTCTTTTAAAAAGTAATAAAATGTGAAAAATAGTTATTTGCAGTGGCAAGGTTTACATACTAGGTCAAGGTCCCTGCTCCCAACATAAAAAGGTATTTAGTCTAAATCCATGGAGAATCCTGTTCTAGGCAGTGAGGAGTCATAAATGTGATAGAAAATAGTCTTGCCTTCATGGTAGTTACAATGTGATGGAACAACCATATATTTGTAAAATATTCCATGCTATTTCTAAATAGTTAGAATTGAGAATGTGGCAAAGCATTACCTTTTCTTTGTTTTTGTTTTTTTTTTTTTTTTTTGAGCTGGAGTCTCACTCTGTCGCCCAGAATGGAGTGCAGTGGCTGCTCCCGGCCACCACAGCCTGGACCTACTAGGCTCCAGCGATCCTTCCGCCTCAGCCTTCCAAGTAGCTGGAACTACAGGCGCGCGCTACCACGCCCGGCTAATTTTTTGATTTATTGTAGAGATGAGGTCTCGCCTGCCCAAGTGGGTCTCGAACGCACAGGCTCAGGCAATCCACTCACCTCAGCCTCCCAAAGGTGCGGTATTACAGGCTGAGCCACCGAGCCCGGCTAGTATTACCTTTTAAAAATGTTTTCGGATAGATGTTCTTTGGGCAATCTCACCCTCCCAGTATCAATAAAAAAATCTGTATTGAAAATTCCTACCAGATGATCCCCCTTGTTGGCTGTGGCTAACAAAGTGTCATGCCTATGGATCTTGCATTATATCACATATCAATATGATGGGCTTATGCACATTCCAATAGGGCATCCTCAATCAGAACATAAGCAATTGATAAATTATAGAATCAATTTGTTTTAAAGACATCAGCTTTCTATATTTTCCAGGAATTTTTTTTTCTCAAAATATTCTTAGAACAAAATTTAGCAGGCACTAGTCAGGATTTCACCTCTAATCTTAATTTGTTCGGTAAAAAGTTGATGAAATTATGTAACAGTTGGGCATGATGGATAACAGACACAGAGAGCTCACTTTCCCCCTACAAGAGCCGCTCCTCTTAATTATCCAGATAGTTCCAGTGAATGGCTTTTACTTTAATTATTTGGATAATTGCACCTGTTCAAACTTGACCGCCATGGGCTAACCCACAAACCCTGAGGATTTGATTATATCTGAAATAGTTGCCATGATTATTATTTAGTTTAACCTTAGTTTAACTCACACATACTAATGCCTCGTTATGCTTGTTAACTGTATTCTAATACTTCAGATCTGGTTAATTATGATTTACTGAGAACAGGCTTTTTCCTCTGTGTTTACTTCAGTTCAGAGAATCTATAAGAGGAAATCTGATGGGTTTGATGTTAATTGTCATTGTTGGTCTTAAATAATTAAGGTTTTATTTTAGTCATAAGGGTAAGAGTTGCCAGATTTTTCTTTGTATACTTGAATGAAACTTGCTTAGATTCTTTAAATCTCTGAAATCTCAGACTAATTGGTTTCTCTGATGTAGTGCTTCTCTTTCCCAATTGCATGCCTTTAAATGAAAACTACCTCTTCTAACCCTCTGGCTTTAAGAGTTTGCCAAAGGCAAAGTTGTTAACAAAGATTTTTATTTCTGACCCATGGTTCCTACTTTCTTTTCATTTTAATAATTAATATTAATACACTGTGTCTCAGTATGGCATTTTATCTGGAAAGGCTGACAAACTAAGTAGAAACCCTATCAGTTTCAGATAGATGCTGAGTTTTGATTCCAAGTTACATAAAATGATGGGTTACTGTGATTCATTTACATAACATATGTGTTTGCTCTGATGACATGATCTTTGTTGTAGTCTGGTTTGAGAATATTTAATAGGAATATTTTCAAGTCAATAATGTCAATAGAATTGAAAGTTATGAAGAGTTCTAGAAGAGATTTTTGTTAAGAGAAGGAGTCAAACTATAAAAAGAGAGAGGGCATACATAGAATTCCACTTGCAGCTAAAATATATGTGCCCTTACTGTTCTTTCTCTCTACTCATATTATTATTACTATTCTTTAAGTGGAAACACTTGTCATTAAAATGTGAAAATATATCTGTTTGAAAAGTAAATATGATTTGTTAATGCTAAAACCATCAATGAAACGGACATACTTTTAAGTCACATTTGTTATTGTAGTGGGTCGCTTGAATAGATTTTGTTGTATTTTATGGACCTGAAATTAGCATGTTACACCAAAGGATAAGAAATAAAAGGATTAGAAATAAAAGAAATTGGTGAAGATGCTACCAACAGCTGATGTTAAGTTAATCATTTACTGTGTGCCAGCTACATGCGTATTTTCTCTCTTAATTTTCATGGCAACTCACTGAAATAGATACCATTCCTATTTATCAGATGATGAAACTATTCAAAAAGTTTAAATAACTGATGGAAATACTAGAATTCAGAAATAAATCGAATTTCAATATGTTCTAGATTACAACTTCAAGTATTTAATTTGGCAAATCAAATCACAAAATGTAGTTAATAAGTTATTAAAATTTAAAAATCACATTATATTGAATATAAAATACTTAACAATAAATTAGTATGCACTCAATCTGTTAAATGAGGAGATGCAGATTGCACACTGAAGGCATAATGATTCCATTTTTAAATATGTTTTTGTGTTTTTAGATGAAGTTCAGATCAGCTTCATATAGCAGAACACCACAAACAACAATGGCTTAAGCAAAGTCAAGTCATTTCTTTTTAATGTAAAAGATATTCAGAGGTAGTCATTTCAGGGCAGGTAGAATAGCAATCTTCTATTTCTTGCAACTTGCTGATGTTTAATTTCCAACCTGAGGCTAATTCTTTTACCTAGAATTTCTGTCATCGTGTGTATGTTACAGCTAGCGGAGGGAGGAAAGAAGTGTGCTTCAGCTATCTCTAAACTTATTTGAGACCCTATCCAAGATCATCCTAAAACAAGCTTTGCTTACTATCATTCACTAAGAACTTAATCACAGGGCCATGCTTAGTTGCAAGACATTCTAGGAAATATATATAGTCTGTACCCAGACATATTGCTTCCCTAACTTAATTCTTGGGAGACCAATTGGCAGTGTCCGTTATGACATATGTGCATTGAATGAACAACTACTTTAAAAATGCACATCACACATATACTTATAGACTGTATAGATATTTATTATCATTAAACTATGTATATACATATTTATTTACTTAGAAATGTTTAATTTAGTCACAATTGCTTTAATATACTAATAGTGGTTATATATCAGTATGTCATAGGTTTCTTTTTATTTATAATTTAATTGTTTTTATATTATGTATAATTTGAAAATGATGTGCTTGAAAAAATCATATTTTGAAAATGTATACCATTCATGTATTGATTTTTCCTAAAATAACATTTCTGGTATTACTCAGTCATTTTCTCATAAACTATGTGTGTGTGTGTATGTGTGTGTGTGTGTGTGTGTGTGTGTGTGTGTGTGTGTGTGTGTGTATTTTTCCAGTGCGATTCACAGTATCAAAATGCAACCAACCCAGATGCCCACTGAAGGTATACTAGGTAAAGAAAATGTGGTACATATATACTATATATACTCACAAATATATATATAAATATATAGTTATATGGCAGTTAAGAATATGGAAGTGTGTTCAAAATATTATTTTGATAATAATTTAGACTGTTGGGAATAATTTGGACTTATTTCTCTTTCATGGTATAAAAGTTGTAAGACTTAGAGAGACAATTGTCAAGTTCACATGGAAGTCAAAGAAGAGTCTTTATAGCTAAAGCAATCCTCAGCAAAAAAAAAAAAAAGCTGGTGGCATCACACTCTCAGATTTCAAACTTTACTACAAAACTACAGTAACCAAAACAGCATGGTACTGGTATAAAAATAGGCACGTAGACCAATTGAACAGTATAGAAAACTCAGAAATGAAACCACAGACCTTCAACCAACTCGTCTTTGACAAAGCTGACAGAAAACAAACATTGGAAATAAACATGTATGTGCATGAATCTGAATCTTTTTTGTAGAATGATATCTGCACATGTATGTTTATTTCCAGCATTCGTTTTTGTTGACTGTCAAAGATGAGTTGGTTGACATGGAACCAACCCTGCTGCCCATCAAAAGTGGACTGGATTTTTAAAATGTGATACATATACACAATGTAATGTTACACAGCCATAAGGAAGGACAGAATTATTATCTTCATAGCAAATCGGATGCATTTATAATCTATCAGAAACAAAGAACTGAATACCACACATTCTTACTCATAAGCGGGTCTTGAACATTTATCACAATACCACAAGAGAGGGACCAGCAGTAGTGGGACACTGCCAGGGTAGGAGGGGCACATGACATCACTAAGCCTACCTCATCTTAAACCAAAGGAAGTGAGGACCAGTGGGAGACCCAAACTTCACCTGCTTGTATATCACTTATGTACCCAATTCTGACTTCTACCCCATACCTTTAAAATAAAACAAAGGGGAAATACAAACATGCCAAAAAATAAAAAAATAAAACAAAAATTGGGGAAAGAAACCCTATTTAGCAAACGGTGCTGGGAAAACTGGCTAAGAACATGCAGAAGAAGGAAGCTGAGCTCCTATTCATCGCAATTTACAAAAATTAACTTAAAATGGATTAAGGACTTAAATGTGAAACCTCAAATATAAGAAGCTTACAAGTAAACCTTGTCAACAGCCTTGTGTACATTAGCTTAGACAATGAATTCTTGGCCAAGTCCTCAAAAGCAAATGCAGTAAAAACTAAAATGGATGGGTCAGATCTTATCAAACTAAAAAGCTTCTGCACAGCAAAAGAAACCATCAAGTGTCTAAAAGGATAAGCCATAGAATGGGAAGAAAAATATTTATGAACTATGCGTCTGACAAAGGCTTAACATCCAGGAATTATAAGGAACTCAAATGAATTGACAGGAAAAAAAAATAACCCATTAAAAAGTGGGCAAAATACATGAACAGATGTTTCCTAAAGGAAGACATACAAATCACCAATGAACATGAAAAAATGCTCAACATTACTAATCATCAGAAAAATGCAATCATAACTACAATGGGGTTCCATCTCATACTGATCAGGATGGCTACTATTAAAAAGTCAAAAAAAAAAAAAAAAAAACCCAACAAAACAAAACAGGTGTTGGTGAGACTGTGTAGAAAAGGGAATGTTTGTACTCTATTGGTGGGAATGTAAGCTAGATCAACATGTGAAAAAAAATCTTAGAGAACTAAACACAGAGCTACCATTCAAGCCCACAATCCTACTCCTGGGAATACACTCAAAGGAACATAAATTGCTCTACCAAAACCACACCTACACTTATATGATTATTGCAGCACTATTCACAATAGCATAAACATGGAACCAACCCAGATGCCCATCAAAGGTGGACTGGGTAAAGAAAATGTGGTATGGAATACTATGCAGCCACAAAGAAGACCAAAATCGTGCCATTTGCAGTAGCATGAGTACAGCTGGAGGCCATCATGCTAAGTGAATTATCACAGAAACAAAAGAATATTTTATGTTCACACTCATAAGTAGGTATTAAAAATTGAGGCACATACAGACATAAGGATGGGAACAACAGACAATGGGCACTGCTAAAGGTGGGAGGAAGGAGAAGGGATAATAAGTCACCCATCGGGTACCAAGCCCACTACTGGTGGTGAAGGAGGGATCCTCAGAAGCCCAAACCTTGCCTTCATGTAATATACTTATGGAGCAACTTCTCACATGTACTCCACAATTCTAAAAATTTTTAAAGGGTATTTTTGTTTGTTTACTTTTTACCATTTATAAATCAAGAACGTGAGGATCATGTGAATGTATTTGCTATAAAATTGAGGGTCAGATGTTCAACCCTATTGAAGACTTGGCATGAGATAAATCACTATCCTCTGGAAATGGCCCCTAAACACAAGGCACCTGCAAGGCTTCAAACAAAGCAGATTTACAAGTTTCTCAAAATCTCAGTGATAAGTGGAATTGTTTCCTTGAGAACTCTTGTCCATGAACATGTCTTGAAGTTTAAAAAACTGAACCACAAATACCTATCCTAACTAGTAATAGTCTCATATTAAAGAGGCAAAAATAACAGAAGTATTTTTTTAGTACTTTTATAGTGCTGTTTTTTAGCATTTTTTTTTTTTTAGTTTGTTCCACAAACATGTATTAATTAGAAGTGTTCTTTTGAAAGGTCTAACTAAAACTTTGGGTGGAGGAATATTTTAAAGTCAGATTCTATCCTTGAGTTCATAAGTTCATTAAATTAGGAAATTGAAAGTAGAGGAAACTGACAAGGGAATTGAGACTTGCTATGGAATTACCCTCAGAGCTAAACATGAAAGTAAAACTGTGTCAAAATCATAATTACTATTTGCCCTTGAAATGTCCTTGTTAATAGAAGTGGAACAGTGAAAAATACCGCAATACTGCATAGAAGCATTGCCTGGAAACTGCATTTCATAGTCAATAAATCCCAACTTTTTTAGGGGAATATAATTAAGAGAAGGGGCCATAATTTCTGTGGTTTGAAAAAGAAAAAAAAAAAACCAGAGCATATTTTGTTCTATGTTTCCGACTTGCATCACAGAACCAATTAAATCTATGCCATTTAGTATTTAATTGTTGCCAGTTAAAAATAGTGGAGTTTTTAAAGTTTATTTTATTTATTTTTATTTTTGATGTCTTCAAGATGAAATTTTTATTTTTGATGTCTTCAAGATGATAATTTTGGTAAACTTAAAAGGCAATGGACGGTGCGATTACTTTGTGGGATCATTTCCAGTTTGGGTGTCTCTAGTGTGTGACCTATGAATGTTATGGGAACCCGTGGTGAAGAAGTGTGGCTTAGTGGACCTGGATGATACAAAATTTTGCTTTGGCATCATGAGAGATTCCCATTTAGCCTTAAGCATTTTTATCTATGTTGACTTTTCTGACCCAAGCCTTTCTATAATCCAATTTATCACTTGTTTGTTTTGTTCAAAAAAAGTAAAATTTCCTCAATTTCTTGAGTACATGTGCTGGAGAAGACAAGGAGAGGGAATTTATTTGTATGGAAGCCATCAACTCATGTATGTTATAAAATCAGAAGCAAATGTTAGAGATGATGAACAGTTTGAAAGATTCAGGATTCCCTTGTACTACCTCTAGCAGTTACTATAAAGTTTTTCTCATCTTTCTTTTTATCCTTTCTTAAATCCTACTGACTATGTGGCAGAATTATTTTATCTCTGTATTGCTAAGTCTTTTGCAACATTTAGCTATGTTATTGCAACTTTGCAACTCTGTTGAAAAGAGACAGGATTTCCTCCCCGACCGAAACATATCCCAATCAGGTTTTATTAATTAGGTAGTGATTGCCTTAAATTATCACCAGATAAACAGGATCTAGGGATGTCTTACCAGTACCAGTGGGTTTTCAGCTATGTGCAGTTGACAAAGGATAAACAAGGCCCAGCAAGCAGCTTGTAGAGCTAATTGTTCCATGTCAACAAAAAGAGAATCCTTAACTCCTGATTTACCATCCTAATTCTGGAAGTTCAACTTTCATTCTGGTACATAAAAATTACTTTCTTTTAACACAATTAGGTAATTTGAAAAAAATCTGATAAATGAATTATCTCACGTGGCTATGCCTTTTAGTAAGAAGAAGGCACATATTGATTTAATGTATCAATTTGTAAGAACTCAAAATCCTGAATATTACTTTAATTTACTGTTCATTATAGATCTGCTACTTTTGGTTTAGTATCGAGCCTTTTGTCATCAATTTCTCCCATTTTCTTTTAGTCTTCCATCTTCAGATGCAATTTCTGTCACAACAATGATTTGCTGTTATGATTTTCATATACTGACTACTATTTTATTTTTATTTTTAAGATATTTTCTTGGGGACCCAAAATATTAGTTAATATAGCTCATTATTTGTTCATTTTGACTATTGTTGTGATATATACATCTATATTGTGATATGACATTTAAAAAAACTATTGTTTATTTCTGTCCCAAACATATGTATTGATCAGTAATTGATATACAAATAAATTTAATTTTTTAACAAAAAGTGGACTTATCTAGTATTAGATAAGATAGACTTAATGTTGAATGCAGGAATGGCTCTGGAATAAATTGCATATAAGAAATTTCACTTTAATACTATAAAGGTTTTCTTCTCATTGGTGGTTAATCTCCCTTTTACTGCACTAGCAATTGCACATTGACTGTTTTCAAGAATTACGATTTCTTCTCAACGTCCCTACAAAGAAGTTAAACTATTGTATTGTCCAAGTTTCATGTAATTCCACAGGAGGAAAAGCATATATCCAAATTATGCTACTTTCAGTGGAAACAGTATAACCATGCTACATTTATACCTTTTTTTTTCATAAAGTTCTAGTATATAGGAGGCAACTTCCATAGTAATAATTAAACAAACCAGTAATATTAGCATTTCTTACCCAGACTCTGGAAATAATCACTGTGTCCTAAGGCAAGTCATTTCACTTCTCTAGATGTGGTTTTTCATTCAACAAAATACTGAAAAGAGTTCATCTGCAACATAAGTCATAAACTTCCCAGATCATATTGGGATCACAAACATGTATTTGTGTCTTACAGTGTTTTAAGTTTGAATCAATGTTACAACACTTCAGAAATTGAAAGGCTTGATATTACCAACTTGCAATATATACTAGGTCTTACAATCAACTCTGGAGAGTAAAGGCTACCCTTGGGAAAAGTATACATTCTCTGGTTCTCTAGAACCCCACCATTCCCTTTGGTCTGTCAGTCACTGAAACCAAGTACATGTTGTTGCTTAACGTCTAATTCCCATTTTATAAAAACGCCTAATTTTGGTCTCTGGCCTAAAGTAATCATGAAGGGTATATTTAGACATGATATCTGTGATTCTTGTTCTAATGAATACTTGAGGGTATTGTTGCCTTATCTTTCCCCTCAGAGTTTGACCAAACTTTGTCCTCTTAGTTAAGTACAGTCCTACATAGAATATGTGATATTTTATCTTCTGAAGGTCTTTCTAGGGATACGTTTGGTGTCTTTAAGAAATGATAGATGGGTGGGCTGCTTTAAAGGCTTCTTTACTCTCTTAACAATTACAAATCCACAGAAGTCTTACTCCTATATGAAAAGACATTACAAGATATCCTATTTTAGTAAGGTTATTCATTATTAAGCCAAGAGTTGCTTCATTGGATTAGTATTTATTTTCAAATACATTTCTCATACACATGTTAGACAGCTTCTTTCTCTGAGACTGGATTCAAAGCTTTATATTTCCCTTGTAAAATGGTAGTTCACAGAGCACAATAAGACTAAACACACACACATATATATGAGATACCATTGTTAAATACATTTTATATGCTTGAATACAAGTAATGATGAATTATACAGTGTGTTTGAAATGACTGGAGAATGAATCTTAACTCAGAAAATAGTCAAAAGTGATTTCCATACTAAACATTCAATAGAATGATACACTAAGAAAAGTATGTGTACCAAATAATTATGTTGAAGACTTAAACTACTGAGGCTTTTTAAGAGTGCTAATGGATATCTGTGATGCATTTTTAGTACTTTAATTTGGTGGTCATATTGTAATAATCTGAGTTATCAAATGTATAAATCAGTTTTTGCTAAAATAATGCTGTACAACAGATCATCCAAAATCTCAATGACTAACAGCAACACAAAATATCCCTCACTGAAATGCCTATATGTGGTCCAGGTAGCACTGCTTCAAGCTATTGGTTGGGTTCATGTCTCTATATGTCTTGTATTCTGGGGCCCATATTACTTGGGAAATAATATTCACACAGTATAGGGTAAGATTGCACACAAAAGTCAAACCACATATGCACATCTACAGCCTGGCTGGATATGGCTCATACAGCAATGCCATTCCATTAGTCAATGCAAATCACAAGGTCAAGCTCAATGTCAGTGAAGAAGACAATTATATACATGCTGTACCTAAAACACAATAAGCCATTTCAATGTGGAGAAGGAAGAAATGTGAACAAATATTACTACCCATCACATTAAATATGCTTGATAATATTTTGTATTATTTCAAATATTTCACATAGCATATTCAAAATATAGTTTGAGAAAGATAGTAACAAAAATGGCATGCATTTGGAAAAATATTATTTAGACAGATGGTGCTGTTTCTGTTCTCTAAGCCACTTAATGTTTATTGATATGCCATTTTTGTTTAAAAAAATAAAGCTTTAGTTACACAATGTATGTGAAAAGTGGATAACAAATTCTGTGTTATGTAATAGGACATGAAAGGAAATAATCACAACTGCATTGATAAATTTGATTAAAAGTTCCAAAGTTTTCCACTTTTACATTGGGATAAAATGACCGCTATATGGTATGACTTGATGTCATCATAACCTGCTGTAGGTTGCACTTGAATTTAATGAACATTCATGAAGATTTGCTCACTGAAGCATAGTAGTCAATGTGCCACATAGTCTTGTTTTGAGGTCTCAATTCAGAGTCAAATTCAGACACCACTGTAAATAAAAGTTGACCTTGGAAATTTCAGATTCCTTATTTCTCTCTTTCAGTACATATACACTGATATTCTCAATGTCTTCATTCTGTCTCATGGTTTTTGTTTCTCTTTATATACCTAATCTACTTTCATTTCACTCAGTCTCCCCACCCTACCCATTCTGAGTATTTAATAAAAGAATTCTTTATTAGGCACTCTATATGTAAATATACAGGAGACATGGCTCGGTGGCACATTATAAGAAATAAATTTTCATTGCAATCCACTAAATACATGCATATACACACATACATAAAACAAAAGTTTTACAAATAATAGTATTCTTAGTACATGTGATACATTCTGATTTATTCTGTTTCACTGGGAATAAGTATTGGTAGCAACTTATTCGATGAATGTCGGTCTCACTAATCTATTGCAACTCACTGTAAAATGTCACTTTAAAAATTTTAGGTCCAATTTTGGTCAGTGATAAAGGACAGAGAAAAGGATATTCACACATATCTTTGATATCACTAATTATAAATAAATGGTGCAAATAATAAGTACTAAAAGTGTTTAGAAAAGGAAGAAATAGTTTTGACTAAAATAGTAATACCAGACCACATTAAGGGTGAAAAGGTAGGCCTCGGATTTTCATATTGGTATTTCAAAAAATATTAACATGAGATAATAATCTAATTGTTATTTTGGTGTGGCCAAGACATAGTTTAGAAACTATGGAGTAGTTGAGAGGCATACGGCATAAGGGTTCATTTTGAGAATTAATATGAGATAAACATGAAAAAAAGGATTGTTTGCCTCTTACGTCAGCTTGAATTCCAGGCCAAGTATCTCAATCGTTATCCTTCAGACAATGGGTAGCTTCTTCGAGTTTCTGATTTGGAAGCTGGTATGATATGTAAGAAGTGTTCAAGAAGGCGAATTTGATATGCTGGGTAGTCACCTACTTGCTATTTTACTTTCTCATGTTTTTCTTAGATTTTTAAAATAAAAATACTACCACACCTTTACTGGGACTTGTTCACACTTTACAGGAGTGATATTAGATAGTACTTTAAGTCAAGTGTAGGTTAAGTAGGTATACTCTTGAGACAGGTGTCCATGGGGATATGATTTGTTCATCTTAAAAGTCACAAAAGTTCTACTCTGATAATTTTATGTCTTTTTAAAAACATTATTTCAAGTATCCAATATATATGGACTCTATCATAAATGGTTTTATCCAAAATGGTATGGTCTGGGATGTTTTTATTTTTGTCTGTGATATTAATCTTTATGAAAACTGTGCAAAGATTTGAGAATGATAATAACTTGGTTAACTTTTATACATTTATAAGTTAATTAATAAGAATATTTTAAAATAATAAATAGCATGAGATATTCATAGTGATTTTATAGATAAAAATAATGATAGTTCCAAACTCATAGTGTATTTTGCAGAAGATTCCAAACTTATAGTGTATTTTGCAGAAGATATAAGCAAAAGCCTTTTGTGTTTTTTAGTTGTCTTTGAAAAGATAATTTGATTAGTTATGTTCTATTTTTAAGATACTTGTTTTTGTTTGACTGTAGGGCAAAACCATTCATTTTTCAGAGTGCTGGTCATTGTCAGTACCAGAGGACTACTGAATTGGTCTGTTACCACTTTCAGTAAAGCTTCCCCAGCTAAAATACCATAGATGTCATACAACTTTTTTTGAAAAACTGCTCTATAGTCTGTAAAGCTGCTAATGTTACACACTGGAAGGAATTAAGCAATATTTGGAGGCATTACTCCTATGTTTTCTAGATTATCATCTTTGAAACAAATCATGTTTTCTGTGAGATGTTACTCATTATTTATATCAAAGACAGATTAAAAGGCTGTAATCTCACAGGTCTGATTCTGTGGGGAAAATTTAGCTGAATTCATTTCGGACATATATAAAATATTTATCAAATTAGTGACTGAAGTTAGGTATGTCTCTGTGCCTTGATAATTAAGGAAGAAATGTATAATTTCATGATCAGGAATATTGTAGAGTAGCAGAGACTTGTTTTTTTAGGAAGGAAATTCACTATATTTAAGAAAGCACCACTACATTTAAAAGTGATGCTTTCAGATATATGAGGAGGCATATAAGGCATACCATTTTTTGAAAATGAGGATATTTTCTTTATTATATAACTGCATTTCAACCCTGCTTCTCTCTTTCTCTCTCCTCTTTCTCTTTCTCCCTCCCAGTCCTCACTCTGTGTCTTCTAATCTTGTCACAATTGCTTTCCTTGCACTTTCCTTCCTCAAGCCATTTGTTTTGTTTCCTTTCTTGTTCATGCTTCTTTACTTCCTACAGGTAAATATAATTCCTAACCATATTTCACAATCCATTTCAAATCGCAGAGTCTTTAAGGAGTTTCTCAAAGCTTCCATCAGTTTTAATTTGATGTCTCCATATTTGCCATAGCTTGTGCTTTTCTAATATTGTAGTTATCCTTCTCTGTCTTATTTAATGGTAATTTATGTATATACTAGTTGTTTTACACTTTATATGACTCATCTCATTTAGGCCCCAGAATAACCCACCAGATTAGGTAGAATTAATATTTCCAATTTATAAGAGAAAGGAATCATGGGTAAGAGGCGAATTTACTTCTTAAAATTTTAAGAGCCAATAAATGACAGAACCAAGATCAAAACTTAGAAAATTCTGATTTGAAAGCTTTGCCAATTTCTGCAAGCCCTGAACAATTTATCAAATGAACAAACATGACTTCAGAGCTGTGACATATCCAGCAGGAGAAAGAAACCACCATATGACTTTCTAAACTATAATGCAGTAATTCTTTTCAACAAAGCAACACTTGAGTAAGTGCACATTGCTCAGTAGTTCTGTGAATCATACTCTTGTGCTGCATAAACTGTAGGGTTATGGCTTCTGGTAAGAAAGATGCTGGCATTGTGTTCAGAAATTAATGACAGACAACAACATTAGTGGAAAAATTGATTTGTAGAGAGGAAGTGGATCTGTTTATTATGTATCTGATGATTTACCGTGATTTCCATTCTGTAGCTATTTAAAATTTTATTTTCCTTTTAATCTTCAACTTCTATCTTATTGCAACTTCTTAAGATACTCGAACAAAGCACACTAGACATGTGCACAGAATCTTTTATGAAACAGAAGTTCAGTAAGTGTTATTTGGGAGAAAGCTTTAGCTGGTATAAAGTTCAAGGTTTTAAACAACTCAAGATTGTGCATTAAAAAATAATGGAACTATCATTTAAGATCTCTAATGAGTTTGTAGCCACGCTTTCAGAAGGGGCTGAGGGCTCAAGATGAGGCCTGACTAGGAAGGGTCTGCTTCCAAGCTCACTCATATAGTGATAGTTCCTTGCTGACTGTGCACCAGAGCTCTCTTTCAGTTACTTGCCATGAAGATGTTTCACAGGACTTTCTCATGACATGACACCTGGTCTCCCCAGGATGAGAAGTCTGACAGAGAGTTTCTGTCCAAGAGAGAAGTTAGTCTTTTTATGAAGACTGTGGATGGAGCTCCATGGGATTTCATTTTTGGTGTTTATGCCTTTCGTGGGATACTTCTAACTTGGAAGTGACATTCTATCACCTCTATCACATTCTTTTGGATTGTAGCAAGTCACTAAGTCCAGCAGACATTCAAGGGAAGAGGATTATAAAAGGGACTAAATAACAAGTGCAGAATTTTGGGGGGAACTATTAGGAGGCACCAAAAAACAACAACAACAACAAAACCCAGAATTTGCTTATAAAAATTGTGTAAATTCTTAAATGTTTAAAATTCACTTGCCTTCAAAGTACTCTCCATGTGGTGCAATACATCGAGATGCTTTTTTCCACTGCTCAAAACAGTTTTTGAACTCATCATTTTTGATCCCTTCTAGCCCTTCTGCTGTTTTTTGTTTCACTTCCTCCACACTGGTGAAACATTTCCCTTTGAGAACTTTTTTCATGCAGGGAAACAGAAACAAGTCACTCAGGGTAAGGACAGTGAATAGGGAGTATGGGGGGGTCATGCCAATTTTGATCAAAAACTGCTGAACACTTAGAGTGGTTTGGGCAGATGTGGTGTCACGTTGTCATTGCAGAAGAATCAGTCCAGTTTGCCACAACTTGGGATGTTTCTCTAGCAAATTGCTTCTCACAACAACACTAACTGTTACCCTGATGTTGTTGGGCTCCTAGAACACTTACCTAGTGGGGAAAGCCTGTATTACAAGGAATCGGCCCTCCAGAACAATAATTCTTTGGTTTTTTTGGGTCCCCCTTTGTATTTTAGAAGCTGTCGACCAAAGTACTCACCCTGCCATTCTCTCTACTTGTCGTGTTATCTTATTTGATCTTGACATTTCCCTCTGGAGAATGGCTATAACTTTAGTCCTGTCTTGATGGAGTGCCATGGGATTTGATTTTTGGTGTTTATATGCCATTCATGGGATATTTCTTTATCCTGGTCAATAACACCGAGGTGTCCAACTCGTTTCCAAATCTCCATCTTACAGAAAACTTGTTTATAGTGGCAGGAATTTTTGTAGCTTTTGTCTGACCTGTGTCTTATTTATTCCTTTCAAGATAGCCATTCTTTAGGGAGTCTCGATGAGGAGAGAACTAGGTCTAGGTCTATTGGTTAGGTGTGATATAGAGAAGGCAGTTCAACAAAACACATCAAATATCAGAAGCAGTTTATTACTCATAAGTCCAGGAGAGAAAAGAGGTCCACAAGAGGCAGGCAGGAGGGTTGCAGGGACCGTACTTTCCATGAGCAGGTATGGAGCCTGAGAGAAAGAGGGCCTGTGAGACCATGACTTTGTTGAGCTTTATGAGGGTGATCTCTTAGGGTACAAAGTAAGTATATTTATTCCACAGTGGGGAAAACAACAACACTAAGAAATGTCAAAGCTAATCAATGATATGTTTGTGACCAGTACATTCAAACATCGTTCAACCAACTGAAAAATGATCCAGCTCTCTCTTCCACGTTATAGCACTTTCAATATCATGTTTTTGCAGTTTAAAGGGAATTTGCATTTAGGTATGTGTACAATATCAACGAATTGATGTTACAGGTACTTTTTTTTTCTTCTTAGAGGAAATTGAGTTCAATTTTATTAGATTGATTTGAACAACGTTAAAAGCGATGTGAACTGTATATTTATGAATCATCATTGACAATTTTAAGACACATAGGTATTTTACTTGGTAAGGTTTTGGAATAAGGAAATCTTGGCAGAGCTTTTGAATAGTATATTCTTAATCCCTTCAAACTGTGAAAGCTATGCACTTTCCTAAGAGTAGATTTTAAAGTCACACGAGGAATCATGCTAAAAATTGACTTCTAGATTCTTTGCTCTGCAGGTTGTTGCATTTTTTTTAGTTACTATTGAACACTTTTTTGTTCATGACTTTTTTTCTTACTGCTTGCAGAAATATGGTGACAAGCTCTAAACTCACACAGAAAGAACAAGTGGTAGAGATACTACATATCATTGATCAGGTCTCATGTCTTTTGAAAATATTTACTCAGCTGAACAAGAACTTCAAAATCTACTGGAAAGCTAAAATATAAGTTGGAAAATAAAAGCACATTTTGAATAAGCCAAAGGCAAAAAAATTTTGAGTAGTGAAAAAAATGGCAAAAGATTTGAATGATAATTTGATGGTCCCAATAGAATAACTCATAGTGTAAGTATTTTTATTAAATTTATTAATTTGATTACATATTTATTAAAATTTTACAAATATTCTAAAAAATGCAAAAATGAAAATTAAAAAATGCAAAAATGAAAATTAGACATAGATGAAATTGGCAGCATTTACAAATTTGTCATGAGTTCCATTTGTGTTAAGAAAAATATTTCTTATTCACTTAAATATATGTGTGAAATGTTATTTTAATAATCCTTTAAGAGGTTTAATAAAAAATGCAATCAATTTAAGCATATCTATTCAAACAACTAGTTATATTCACAAGTTCTTCTGGAAATAATTGGTTAATAGTGAAATGTGTTTATAAAAATGTACATAATAAAACTGAACAAATAAGCTTCTCAAATAAACTGATTTTTCTGCTGTTCAGCTGGTATTGTTATAAATAATTCTTCATGTCACCTTATCTTATTATGAGTGTTTTTTGTGAAACCAATCAAGCTCAGCATTTAGAACATGTAGTCGGAACTTGATAAAGAAATATTAGATGAAGAAATGAATAGTCCTGGCATAGCAATGCATACTGTTAGGCTGACACAAATTTTGGCTTATGTTCCTAGTGCCTAAAATGAGACATGCCAGTATTTACTTAGAAAAACATCTTATTTGTATGGTTTGTAGAAACTTACAAATGAACAGAAAACTTGTGCTTTTGACCTAGAATATATGAAGGCATTAAAAAATAAGTATATCAATTTATACTTGAACCACTGAAAAGGAAAAGAAAATAGAATCGGGGTTATTCTATAATTTTCCATTTTTTGGGGGAAAAATTTTGTTCAGCTTCACTAGTGAATAGAATTCTTTAGGCATTTGGATGTCAAAGTGTAGGACATATTTCTTTTCTAAAAGACAGCAACACTTTTTTTTTCGGTTTTATTCTTTGATGTTTAAATGCTAAACATACACTTGAATATATTCTTAGTACTCTCCCACATGGCCAAAATTACTTATACCATTTTTTGTTACTTGGGATCACTTGCTTTCAAAGGGCTTCCGTAAACAGGTAGCATGTATGACTACCTTCCGATCTGAAGTATGATATTTCAAAATCTGTTACTAGAGACTTGAAATAGTGTTCCTAAAAATCATTAAATTTATTGATGTGTTTCTGAAGCTTAAGAGCAAACATTTATTCTAAGTGAGTTTGTGAGAATAATTTATATGTTAAATCCAAGTAAGTTTCCAACGAAATACCAGCAGTTAAAACATTCAGTTTTCTTTTAATTTATGCACCAATGCTGGGCTCGGTGACTCAGCCTGTAATCCTGCACCTTTGCGAGGCTGAGGTGAGTGGATTGCCTGAGCCTGCGCGTTCGAGACCCTCCTGGGCAACTTGGCGAGACTTCATCTCTACAATAAATCAAAAATTAACCAGGCATGGTAATGCACACCTGTAGTTCCAGCTACTTGGAAGGCTGAGGTGGAAGGATTGCCGGAGCCCAGCAGGTCGAGGCTGCGGTGGCCGGGAGCGGTCACTGCAATCCAGTCTGGGCGACAGAGTGAGACTCCAACTCAAAAAAAAAAAAAAAATTATGCACCATTTTACTTGCTAATATAAATGTTAGATCTCTCTGCCTGCCACCTCCTCCCTTGGCAATCCCACCCCTGTACTTGCCCACATAGCTGTTCTTCTGCATACCATGCTAAGAAGAAAGGGGGCTACTCAAGAGTCTGCTATGTTTGACCCACTTTTTGTTTATCTTCTTCAAAAGGAGCGTATTGAAACATATCTATGCACGTGAAACTCTTCCTAGTCCAAATAGTTAAATCAGATAGATGAGGGGGACCAAAACACCCCCCTGGAATTTATTTATTTAAAATTTGTGTATTATTCTTACCTGCTTAAACTTCATTTACCTTCAAAGTATTCTCCATTTGATGAAATACACCAATTGAGATGCTTTTTCCACAACTCAAAACAGTTTTTGAACTCATCAATTTTGATGCCTTTTAGTGCTTCTAGCTGTGTTCTTTTCCATCTCTTCTGCATCTGCAAACCATTTCCCTTTGAGACTTTCTTCATCTGGGGAAACAAAAAAATGTTGCTGAGGCAAGATCTGGTAAATAGGGAGGATGGGGCACAGGAGTCATGACGTTTTAGGTCAACACTCAGCATGGTATGTACAAGTGCCTTGTCATGGTGGAAGAACCAGTTCTGTTTGCTACAACTTGAGACGTTTCTTCTACAAATTGTGAGTCAACCTTCTCAAGAGCTCTAGATTCAAAACTGTGTTTCACTGTTTTATCTGGAGGAACAAATTCTGAGTATACTACAAGGGGCCGGCCCTCCAAAAGATAATTCCTGTTTTTGGGGGGTCCCCCCTTGTATATCCAAGTGGTGGTATAAAACAAAAGTACCTCTCAGATTTGCATTATGATTCTGAGGTATCTGGAAAGGTGGGCTTGCTGTACTCTAACTTACTATTATTGCTTAGGTTTATTTGGTAAAAATGAATAAACAAAAGTTTTATTAAAAACATTTTTTTTAGTTTATGTGTGTTGTCATTTTGAAAATAGGTAGGTAAGAGAGAGACAGAGACAGAAGAACTATATACATTTTTACTTTTCCCTGAGTCTTTGTTAATGCTTATTTCCTACTCTTTAGTATAAGTTGTTTGGATGTTAAAGTGTGGAACATATTTCTTTTCTAAAAGACAGCAACATTTTTTTCAATTTTATTCTTTGAGTTTTTAATTCTTAATATTCACTTGAAGGTACCCTTAATACTGTTCCACTTGGTCAAATTATCTATACTGTTTTTTTCAATTACTTGAGACTACTTGTTTTTGAAAGATTTGCATAAATAGGTACCATGTATGACTGCCTTCTGATCTAAAATGTGATATATCAACAAAGTTACCCAAGACTTGAAATGGTGTTATTAAAAATCATTAAGTTTATTGATGTGTTTCTGAAGCTTAATAGCAAATATTTTTCTAAAGATTGAATTTGGAACATGAGGCCAATTTATTGTCTCCTTAAACGGTTTTGTGTAGAGGATGAGTGCTGTGCTCTTTTAATAGGATTCCACAGCTACATACCTTTGGAGATGAGGGAGTTAAACAACTCTTTTCTGTTCTGGGGAGAACTTCTCTGGATCTTTACTCTGCTAGGATGCATCATGCACCCACCTCTCAGAGGGTAGAGTAATGCATGTTGATTGACTGGAAGGAACAGAGAACTCTTGCCTTCCTCTGTGGAATATCCTGAGGAACTTGGTTTGTGTGTGTGTGTGTGTGTGTGTGTGTGTGTGTGTGTGTCTGTGTGTATCACTTTGGATAGGCCCAGTTAATAGTTATTGTAGAAAGCATTCTTGTGATGAGAATGATATTCTTAATATATAAATGGTATAACTATACTTGAAAATACAGCCTGATTGTTCTGATTGCTTTATCCATTTTATTTTTAAAGGTGAATTTAAACTTTACTATTATGAGCCCTGTCATTTCATTTTGAGGTTCTTCAGCACTAGAACCTGTGGAATTAACCCAACTCTGATATGAAAACTATTATATTGCCATTCCCTCTTGTTTTCCATGGTGATTTTTTAAGACAAACTTTGAGATCTGGATTGCTCTAGTAGTATAACCACAGTGCCTTTTAAAAAATATTTTCATTTTTGTTTAATCTACAGAGAAGTCCTGAGACTCCAGAGCTCTGATGGGAAGAACTGTTAGTGTTTCCCCGGCCAAGAGATCTAATAAAAAATTTACACAGCGGAGGCTTTGATTAAATGAATTATTCATTGACAACTCTCCATCAGGGAATTAGAAGTTTATGGCAACATGAGCTGTGGAAAATAGAAAGAAAAATTACCCACCACCAACTTTTAAAATGAATAAGTCAGAAACTCAGATTGAATTTGGATTTAACCCATCACATAGACACTACACAAAATATCGGGAGGGGTTACATCTTCTTTATGCAATTTATTATTTGATAAACGCATAATTGACTGCTGATTAACAGTTTTGACACCCTTCCCTCTCTTTCTCTCTCTGTCTTTTCTTTTTCTCCCCCTTTCCTTCTCTTCTCTCTCTCTTTTATTTCTTCCCCCCTTTCTTTCTTGTCAATCTTTCCCCTTGCTTAAGCATACTAATATGTGTAGACCAAGCATAGCATGGTTTCTAATGTTAACATTCTCCTAGAAGATCACTCTGTCTCAACACCCCCCACCCTACCCTCCACCAACGTTCTATTCTCAGAGTAGAATCCTATTTTGTTTTCTTTCGTATTAGAAACAGTCCGATGCATCTTGACAAGGTGCTATGAACCAGTGAGGAAAGGTCAATGATTTAAACCAGCTTTAGGAAAAGCATATATAGAAGTTGTTTCTTGGCTTTCTGAAGTGAATTTTAACAGCCACCTATAATTGAAAGCACTACGTGCAGGGTACTTTACAAAATGGACATTCAAAACCTGCATATTGACCTGTACTGAAGAAGTGGAATTGCTTTGTGCCTTTGAGAAGTGCTCTGGGATAAATCATGTCGCCATCTATATTGAATTCCTTGATTAAATAATAATCTCTATCTCTTTATCACTCTCTAGCTAGTCATCCATCTGTATGTGTGTGCACACATGTACTCAAACATATGTTTAAATAATATATCCATTAATGTTATTAATAAGTAATTACTATGTATCCAGCACATGCTTAGGATATATGATTTTATATGTGCTTTGCAGAAATCTCTGAGGAAAAATAGTGCTAAGTAATATTTTACATATGATAAGACTGAGGTTCAAAGAATTTAAGGAATTTTTCCAAGTTCACATATCAAAAGAAAAAGTTACCATATAAGTCACTTTAGCAGCAAAAGCCAGTTTTTCTTTTTTTCTGGAAATTATATAGAAAAGTTTCCTTTCAAACCTTTGCTGTGAGGACAGTTCCTCAGTTTTTGCCATATTCTAGTATAGTTCATCTTTTGGTGGCAGAAGCATCTTTCTTAAATCTCATCTAGAAGTGAATCGTATGCCCACCTCTTTTTTCCTTAATGGATATGTGGAGAAATCAATTACAAAAGTTTTACTTTTCTCTTGGCTTTAGTATAGTCATTGATAATTAGAAAACGCTTGAATGGCAGATTTCCAATTAGAAAGGAGGACGCAAGGATCAAAGAACCTGGACAATCCATATCTGGGACAGTCACCTCTAAAGAAATGGAGAGCTCACTACAGTTGCTAATAAATCCTGTAACTTGTATTAGTCAAGAGGATAATTTACAAATGGCCTGTAGAGATCATAAACCAGAATATGCTCTCTTTTCTGAAAAGCAGAAAATATATTATACTGAGCTAATTTTCTCTGCATTTTTATTTCTTAAGACACTTTTATAATTCCACAAGAAAATGCATTTTTTTTTCTACATGTGAGCTACATCCAAAAATCTAAAACCAGTCACACTGCAAGAACAAGGCTAAGCTGAGCATCCAAGGAAGACTGTCACAGCAACTGGCACATGAGTGAGAAAGCAGACATTACTTCAGAGGAACTTAATGATGTCACTTATTTTCTGGGGCTCTGAGGTACAGTCCCCATTTAGATGGATTACTCTAAGAATTCTGTAAGTTTCCAGTGAGATACAGTCACTTTTATTGGTGGCACATAAAGGCAAGCATGAGATATTTTGGCATGGTCATCTATTTTTAGAGACATATTTGTCATTTTCCTCCCTCCCCCTTTATCAAGTAGGCACAGACACTATTTCTGATTCACTGCTGTTCTACTCCTATGATTGCACTAATAGGATAATTTTCATAAAGCTTTTGGCTAAGAACTCTTCTATTGACCTATGTCCCTTTACATCCAGGTTGATCCAGAAAATATTTCAGCATGAAAGTACATGCCAACAAGAGTTTAGTTTAAAATAGGTGAAGTTCATATTTTGTACTATCACTGAATATATGCTAAAATGAATTTCTTGAGCAATATCAGTAAGATTAAAAAAGCACAAGTCTTGTAAATGGCTGTGGTTTACTTAGTACTTAGATATTAAGAAAAATCAAGAAGTAAACTCCTAAAGGAATAATATGTCTGTTTTCCTTTCTCAGAACTGTGATAAACAATAACTGTAAATTGAAGTAGGAAATGCATTATCAGTTTCTTACCAATAAAAGATTCTCTTTTGTCTGACTCTTTATTTCTGAGAGCTCAGAGAAACCAGAAAACAAGGCAGGCAGTCAAGTGCAATGGTAATGAATAGCTGTATAAAACTTCTAGCCTTTAAGACCGTTAGTTTAGAAAACTACAGTAGCTTTTAGCACTAAGCACTTTTTGAGATTATTCTAGGAATCTAAGAGAATGAGATAATTACACCTAAATCCTTCCAGGTTTTTTTTGTTTTGTTTTCAGTAGTCAGTTGTTATTTCACTATGCTTCATATATGAAATTATGTTTAAGAAGGAAATGTGTTATAATAATAATTTGGGTACTCCCTCCACTATGTCCCCTTGGATACTTATAAAACAATTGCTAGTTTTATAGTAAAGGACATTCTATTTATATATTGATACCTTATTAGTTTCCTCATTTTTTTCTTCAGAAGTTGAACCTTAATGAAAATATACTAAGTAGAGAGCAATATATGACATGATTTCTTTCTAAATAGATTAATTTTTTATTATGAAATGAATCACATGTATACAATACTATATATAATTTATATAATGTGACCACCTTAAAACACAGATTTTAAATGTCAATAAGGTGTTTATCATTAGCAGTGTAAGTTTTGAATACAACATCTATTGTTAACATTATCAGAAAAAAAATCAGGATTGGCAAAGATGCAGGACAATGCTGACTTTGCAGTTAGAAAATGTATTTGCCTAAAGGCCTCCATTAGTGTCCCTGACATACACTTATAAATGGGTGCAGTTTGATGAAGTAGTTAAGACCATAGTTGAGGAGACAGACAGTGACTCCAATCCTGTCTCATTCATTTTTACTTATGCTATTTGGGCATTTCGTTTTTTCTTTCTAAAGCTCATTTCCCTCATCTTTTTTTTTTTTTGGCGATCCTTCCACCTCAGCCTTCCAAGTAGCTGGAACTACAGGTGCGCGCTATCACACTCGGCTCATTTTTTTATTTATTGTAGAGATGAGGTCTCGCCAAGTTGCCCAGGTGGGTCTCGAACCCGCGGCCTCAGGCAATCCACTCACCTCAGCCTCTCAAAGGCGCGGGCTTACAGGCTGAGCCACCAAGCCCAGTCTCCCTCATCTTTCGATGAGGAAATAAATATGCCTGCTCATAGTATTCTATCTATCTAAATATCACAATTGCCTTTTTGTGAAAATGTCACTCAAACCCCAGTCTTCTCACTGTCTTTGATGTAAATCTGTCTCTGTGTGCTTTGGCTACAGGCTAAACTCTTTCTCCATTTTTGGAGTGGCTATTGATTGGAACATTCATTTGAATACTAACTCCATTGTTATAAATGTCTTTTAAAATCTGACAGCTCCAAAGCTTAGTTAATTTTTTGTAGCTATAAAGGAATACCTGAGACAGGGAAATTTATAAAGAAAAGAGGTTTATTCAGTTCACAGTTCTATAGGCTGTGCAAGAAGCATGGTGTCAGCATCTTCTCAGCTTTTGATGAGGACCTCAGGCTGCTTCCAGTCATGGTAGAAGATGAAGGTGAGCCAGCTGTGCAGAGACCACATGGCAAGAGAGGAATCGAGAGATAATGGGGAGGTGCCAGGCTCTTTTTAGAAACCAATTCTCCCAGAACTAGTAAATAACTCATTTCCCCAAAAATGACATTCATGTATTCATGATGAATCTACTCCCATAATCCAAACACCTCCCACTAGACCCCAGTCCCAACTTTGAAATAAAATTTCCACATGAGGTCTGGAGGGACAACATCCAAGTCATAGCAGACACCATCTTTTATTTTTTATTTTTTTATTTTTTTTAAATCAATATTTTTTATTGTGGGGGTACAGTTAAGGGTTAGGTATACAAATGTGCTTCGTTCAGGCACTCTTGTTGATAAGAGGTGTTTCCCCATCCCCAGACAGATATTTACTACTGTTAATCCCATCTCCCTTCTTCTCCCCCCCCCCATAGTTTCCCACCACTGTCAGTCATTTTCTTATAGTATTACATTGGATGTGCAAGGTCCATTATATGAGTGAGAACATGTGATACTCAGATCTTTGTTTCTGTGAGAGGTCACTCAGTGTTATAGACTCTAGTTCCATCCAGGTTGCTGCGAAATTCATGATTTTGTTCTTTTTTATGGCTGAGTAGTATTCCATCATGTCTATGTACCACATTTTTTAAATCTAGTCCTCTTTTGATGGACAGCATGGTTGCTTCCATCTGATAGCTCTGAAGCTTAGTTTAATTTTTGTAGCTATAAAGGAATACCTGAGGCAGGGAAATTTATAAAGAAAAGAGGTTTATTCAGTTCACAGTTCTATAGGCTGTGCAAGAAGCATGGTTCTTGCTATTGTGAACAATGCTGCCATAAACATACATGTGCAGGTATCTTTTTTATAGAGTGATTTGAGTTCTTCAGGGTATATTCCCAGTAGGGGGATTGCGAGGTTATATGGGAGGCCAATATTTAGAGCTTTTAGGAATTGCCATACTGTTTTCCACAGAGGTTGCACTGGTTTGCACTCCCACCAACAGTGTAGAAGTGTCCCCTTTTCGCCACACCCTCTCCAGCAACTGTGATTCTTTGAGTTATTGATAATTGCCATTCTGACTGAAGTTAGGTGGTAGCTCAGTGTGGTCTTGATTTGCATCTCCCTATGATTAGTGAGGTTGAACATTTTTCCATGTGTCTGTTGGCTACTTGGATGTCTTCCTTTGAGAAGTGCCTGTTCATATCTTTTGCCCATTTTATAATGGGGTTGTTTGGTTTTTTCTTTTCAGCACGTTTGAGTTCCTTGTAGATCCAAGATGTTAAGCCTTTGTCAGACTTGGAGTTGGCAAATATATTTTCCCAGTCGATAGGCTGTCTCCCTGCTCTCTTGATGGTTTCTTTGGCTTTGCAGAAGCTTGTCAGTCTAATGAGGTCCCACTTGTCTATCTTATCTCTAATGGCCTGTGGTTTTCAGGTTTTGTTCAGGAACTGGATGCCAGTTCCAATTTCCATGAGGGTATGTCCTTCATTTACTAAGGTTCTTATGGTTTGAGGTTTTACATTTAGGTCTCTGATCAATTTAGAGTTAATTTTTGTGTATGGGGATAGATAGGGGTCCAGTTTCAGTCTTTTGCATGTGGTCAGCCAGTTTTCCCAGCACCATTTACTGAATAGGTTCTCCTCTCCCCAGTGGTTGGTGGTGTAGGCTTTGTCAAAGATGAGTTGGTTGAGAAATTGGGGTTTTGCTTCTGGAATCTCAATTCTATTCCATTGATCTATATGCCTGTTCCTGTACCAATACCAAGCTGTTTTGATGATTGTAGCTTTATAGTAAAGTTTGAAGTCTGGTAATGTGATATCACCTGCTTTGTTTCTTTTGCTGAGGATTGTTCTGGCTATTCTTGGTCGTTTTTGTTTCCATATGAATTCCTGTGTTGTCTTTTCTAGGTCTGAGAAGAATGTTTCTGGTAATTTGATGGGTATTGCATTAAATCTGTAGATTGCCTTAGGTAAGATGGACATCTTCACAATGCTGATTCTTCCAATCCATGAGCATGGGATATTTTTCCGCTTGTTTGTGTCATCTTTGATTTCTTTGAACAGTCTTTTGTAGTTTTCATTGTAAAGGTCTTTCACGTTTCTGGTTAGGAAGATGCCAAGGTATTTCATTTTTTTGGTGGCTATTGTGAATGGAATTGTGCTTTTTATTTTGGTTTCTGTTTGTTTATTATTGGTGTAAAGAAATGTGATTGTCTTTTGCACATTTATTTTAAATCCTGAGACTTTGCCAAAGTCTTTTATCAGTGTAAGGAGGTTTTTGACAGATTCTCTTGGGTTTTCAAGGTACACAATCATGTCATCTGCAAAGAGAGATAGCTTGACTTCCTCTTTTCCTATTTGAATACCCCTGATTGCCTTCTCTGATTGCTCTAGCCAGGACTTCCAATACTATATTGAACAGGAGGGATGAGAGTGGGCATCCTTGTCTTGTTCCAGTTTTCAGGGGAAATGGTTCCAGTTTTTGTCCATTTAGGAGTATGCTGGCTGTAGGTTTCTCATACATGGCTTTTACTATTTTGAGGTATGTTCTCCATATGTCTAGCTGTTCAAGGGTTTTTTTCAAGAAGGGGTGCTGGATTTTATCAAAAGCTTTTTCTGCATCTAATGATATAATCATGTGGTTTTTGTTTTGATATCTATTGATGGATTTAATTACATTTATGGTTTTACGAATGTCGAACCAGCCTTGCATCCCAGGGATGAAGCCTACTTGGTCATGATGGATGATTTTTGAGATGTGTTGTTGAATCTGGTTCGCTAGGATCTTGTTGAGAATTTTAGCATCTATGTTCAACAAAGATATTGGCCTGTAGTTCTCTTTCTTTGCTGGGTCTTTACCTGGCTTGGGTATCAATATGATGTTGGCTTCTAAAATTATTTGGGGAGAGTTCCTTCCTTCTCAATCGCCTGGAATACCTTCAGTAGGATTGGTATAAGTTCCTCCTTAAATGTCTTCTACAATTCTGGTGGAAAAACATCTGGTCCAGGACTTTTTTTGTAGGTAGTTTTCTTATTACGTAGTCAATTTCCTTGATTGTTATTTGTCTATTTAGGGTCTCAGTTTCTTCTTGTTTCAACCTAGGCAGGTTGCCTGACAGAAAGTCCCCCATTTCCGAGAGGTTTTCAAGTTTGTTTCCATACAAGTGTACATGGTAGTCTCTAGTGATCTTTTGTATTTTTTCACGATCAGATGTGACTTCATCTTTTGTGGTTCTGATTGTGTTTATTTGGGCTTTTTCTCTCTTTTTCTTGGTCAGTCTAGCTAGGGGACCATCAATCTTGTTTATCCTTTCGAAGAACCAGCTTTTTGTTTCATTGATTTTTTTGTATTATCTTTTTGTCTTCTATGTCCTGGATTTGGGCTTTTATTTTGGTGATCTGGATTCTTCTGCTGAAATTAGGGTTTTTGTGTTCTTGATTTTCTAGCTTTTTTAGGGCTTCTTAGGCTGTTAATTTGTGATTCTTCCATTTTCTTCATGTGCAATTGTAGGGATATAAATTTCCCTCTTACTACAGCTTTCATGGCATCCCAGAGATTTTGGTAAGATGTTTCTTCTTTTTCATTTGTTTCCAGGTATCTTTTAATCTCTGTTTTGATCTCATCATTCACCCAGGAGTTGTTTAGCATCATGCTGTTTAGTTTCCATGTCTTTGTGGGGTTTGGGGGTACCTTGTTGGTGTTAATGTTTATTTTTATTCCACTGTGGTCTGAGAAGGTGCATGGTAAAATTTCAGTCCTTTTAAATTTGCGTATGCTTGATTTATGGCCAAGTATGTGGTCGATCTTAGAGTATATTCCATATGGTGATGAGTATAGTGTGTATTCTGTGATCTTTGGATGGAGGGTTCTGTAGGTATCAGTTAAGTCCATTTGATCAAGAGTCACATTGAAGTTTTGGACCTCATTGCTGATTTTTTGTCCTGATGATCTGTCTAGGGTTGGGAGTAGGATATTAAAGTCCCCAGCTATGATGGTATTGAAGTCAATTCCTTCTTTTAGTTTACCTAGGAGCTGCTTTATGAAAGTTGGTGCTCGTATGTTTGGTGCATATATGTTTAGGATGGATATTTCTTGTTGATGGATTGAACCTTTTATCATTATGTAGTGGCCTTCTGTATCTTTTTTAATTTTTAATAGCTTGAAGGGTATTTTGTCTGGGATTAAGATTGTGACTCCTCCTTTATTCTGTGGTCCATTCACCTGAAAATTTGTTTCCCATCCCTTCACTTTGAGTCTGTGAGTGTCCTTTCTCGTGAGGTGAGTCTCTTGAAGGCAATAGATTGCTGCCTGGTGATATTTTATCCATTTTGCCATGGTATGTCTTTTCAGTAGTGCATTTAGTCCATTCACATTCAAACTAATTATTGAAATGTGAGAGTTGATCCCTATCATAATGTTCTTACAGAGTTGTTTTTCTTCCTGTTTGTGTGTTGTCTTTCTTTTGGTTTTAGAGTTGGATCATGTGTGTTTTTAATTTTTTGCCTGTACTCTTGTGAAGAATGTTGTTGTTCTTTTTTCCTTTTCTTCTGTGTTCAATACTTTCTTAAGTGTTTCTTGTACAGGTGGTCTTGTGGCAGCATAGGTTCTTAGGGATTGGCTATCTGGGAAAGATTTCAATTCTCCCTCACTGATGAACCTTAGCTTGTTTGGGTAGGTTATTCTTGGTTGAAATTGTTTATCTTTTAGAACTTTGAAGATAGGGCTCCAAGCTCTTCTAGCCTGGAGGGTTTCTGTAGATAAATTTGCTGCTATTCTAATTGGTCTTCCCTGGTATGTAGTCTGACCTTTTACTCTTGCAGCCTTTAGGATTTTTTTCTTTTATACCTACTTTGTTTAGATGAATTATTATATATCTGGGAATTGGTCTTCTCATTTGTTGTCTTACAAGGGTTCTCTGAATCTCTTGTGTTTCAATTTTTTCATCCTTGATGAGAAAAAGGAAGTTTTCTTGAATGATTTCATGAAATGTTTGTTCCAGTGTGGCCTCTGTTTCTCTCTCTGCCTCAGGAAGGCCAATTACTTGTAGGTTTGGTCTCTTGAAGTGATCGTTCATCTCTGGAAGGTTTTTTCTGTGTTTTTGAGCTTCTTTTCTATGTTTTTGACAGTTTGGGTTAGTTCTCTGTTTTGGTCTTCGAGCTCTGAGATTCTTTTTTCTGCTTGGCCAATTCTGCTTTCCATGCTTATTAGTCTGTTATTTATTTCTATCACAGTATTCTTTACTGCTGTTATTTCTGACATCAGCTCCTTCTTATTTTCCTCTTGTTTCTCCTCAATTTTTTAAATTCACTCTATTAATGTCTTGATGACTGGGTTTGTTGCATATGACCAGTCATTCTGGGGGCTCTTCATTGTTTTTGTTCCAGAATTTGTTTTCTCAGTGTCTTATCTCCCAGGGGTCTGTGTGAGACCTATATTCTTCTTTTGGTTTTTCTTCATTTGTGCAGTTTTTCCCCCTCCCTATTTTTTCCTTCCCTCCACGTCACCGTCGTCTTTAATTCTGTTACTCAGGGATAGAAGGATTGGTTTTACTTTTGTTTGTTCAGTCTCCTATTCTTTATGTATGTCCTCTTACTTTGTTCACTTCTGGAGTTGGACTGCAGGTTGGGAGTGGTCATTTTTGCAGTTTTGAGATTTACTTAAGGAGGGAGTTGTGATTCAAAATCTATCTGCAGGTCCTGCTGTTCGTCGACAGGTGTATGGATAATCTGAAACCCACTTCCCACTGTCTTGGAATCTGTCCATGCAGTGGGGCTGTAGGTTTACTCCCTGAAATAAAATGTGGTTAGCAGAGGGAAGAGAATGGAGAAGACAGTGGGTTGAAGAGGGGGGTGGAGAGATAGAGGAGTAAGGGGGGAAACAAACATGTGCCAACAAATGCAGAGAGAGACCTATACTGAAACAGATAAAAACAATAGACCACAGCTACAGACTAACCAACTCCCATACAAAAAAAAAAAACATACAATGATGCTAACATACAAGCTAACCAACCACCTTATTGGTGTGATGTTCCTCTATACACAGATATGGTTTACAGAGAGAAGAAAAGAAAAGAAAAGGAAGGGGGGGAAGGAGCAAACAGTAGGAATAGAATTAAGTCATTAAACTAACAGAACCAATCAAGCACACTCTGAGACTTTTCGTTTAAGTTCAATGTCCTTTCAGTTCTGATTTCTAGCTTTCTTTTCAAGCTGATAAATTAGTTCGCAGTTAGGGTCAGTTGCCCCTGGCCTCCTGGAAGGACAGTTCAGATCACCCTCCGTTCACCACTCTGGCCTGTGTCTGTTTTTCAAGCTTGTTTCTCCCGTTTTGGTGTTGTTACCTTGAATCGCCAGCAGGTGGTGCTATCTCAGCTGCTCGCCCAGAGGGGGTGGGCCCGGACAGGAACCGGGTAGAGGCTGGAGATGGAAGCCTGCCTCAGGGCACATGGGAGGAGACCCACAGCAGGCAGGACATCAGGGTTGCAGGAGAGGTGGCAGCGATCCCAGCAGATCTTGCCTGCAGGGGCTTCAAGGACTGAAGTCATGGATCGCCTCAGGCACGGGTGGCGTGATGTGCTATGGCTGCCAGAGAGGCCACCGCGGCACCGGCGGCTACTGTGTCTGCGCTGCAGTGGCTACCCAGACCACTGTGATGCTCCAGCGGTGGCAACAGCCGAGCTCCATGTGAAGAGCAGGCTGTGATGTTGGTATCCGCAGCTCCCGGGGAGAGAGTCAGAGACCCTCTGCGCTCTCCTTTGCAGAGGGTTTCATAGACCAGGTTGCCCCATCGCCATCTTGCCAGAAGTCAACACCATCTTTTAAATAGCCAAGGCAGTTTAAAGATAGTTCGCCTTCCGTATAGTTCACCAGTTTCAAGTGCAAGATTCAATATTATTAGCATATTGATAGAGTTATGCTAACATAATGAAACTGAAATCTTATAGGTGAAAACTCAAGAGTAAATATATGGGATCTGTGTTAGATGATGATTTCTTAGATTTAACACCAAAAGCACAAACAATAGTAGAGAAAATAGATATGTTGTGCTTCATTAAAACTGAAAACTTACATACTTTTAGATGGATATAAACTATCAGAAGGCATTCTTCTGTTGCATGACTTGCCCATCGACATAATTAGTTAGACCAGAAATGGACATGCAACTGTGGTAGGTTCATACAGATTCTGCCATGTAGGAATCTGAAACAGACAGGAAGATATCATGAAGTGAATCTCTGTGTACCTTAAAACTTTCAAGCTTTGGAAAAACATAATTTTGCTATGTGGAATGAGGAGAGAGTCAGTCAGTGAAAGAAGACAGGAGAAGCAGGAGGGAGAGGAGGAGGCAGAAAGAAGAGTTTGATCTAGAACAACACTGCTCAAAATGGGAAGTGTGGATTGGGGCTCATCCATGAACTTCTTGTTATTGGTTTCCACATAAGAAAGAGCTGGCTCAGCTGGGCTTGGTGGCTCAGCCTGTAATCCCGCGCCTTTGGAAGGCTGAGGTGAGTGGATTGCCTGAGCCCACGGGTTTGAGACCCTCCTGGGCAGCGAGACCTCATCTCTACAATAAATCAAAAAATCAGCCGGGCGTGGAAGTACATGCCTGTAATTCCGGCTACTTGGAAGGCTGAGGAGGAAGGACCGCCAGAGTCCTGCAGGTCGAGGCTGCAGTGGCCGGGAGCAGCCACTGCACTCCAGTCTGGGTGACAGAGTGAGACTCCAACTCAAAAAAAAAAAAGAAAGAGCTGCCTCCAGAAAGAAGTTCAATTGCTATCTTCTCTTGGTGGCAAGGTCTTCTCAATTAAATAGTCACTCTGTTGATTTACATTTGATATAATGTTATCACGGACAGGCAACATAACATTTTTTCTACAATATTTAAGACGTTACACTTTTTGAATGTATTCATTTTACCTTTCCTACAATTTTATGTCCAGTGGTAGCCAGTTGCTTGATAAATACTGATTGAATGATGTGTAGAAGGGTGAACAGCTTTAAAGATTCTGAATTTGGACTTAGATGGTTTCTTAGGCAAAAACAATGTATGGTGAAAATTATGTGCCTTTAAAAACAGCAGGCTTCTGTGAAAGCTGGCATTTAAATTGGTCTTTTTAAAAATTTTATTTATTTTAAAGATGTGGGGTGCAATTCAAGATTAAGTATACACGTGATCATCATACAAGTAATGTTTGGCTCTCCCTTTGGTCCCCACTTTGCCTGGCTTGAGAGCAGGTACCCTTATTGATGTTGTGTTTCCTGCTACCACCCTCCCGGCCCATGGCAGTCTTAGGCATACTAAAGAGTGATGAAAATCTTATTACTGTTCTGTTAAGATATGAACAAAATATTAAGGTTTATATCTTCTACTTTCAGACACATAGGGACAATATTGATAATAATTCAGAAAGCCATTTTGCCTATTAAAAATGTGTACTCTAGAAGCCTGGATTCTATTTTAAAAAGGTATTCTCTGGAATCTGAGGCTTAGGAATTCAAGCTTTTCCAAGGAGGACTGTGACTTCTTTAAGCCCCAGGTGGCACTCTGGAATTATAAAATCCTGAGACATATTCTGTAAACAGTACATAAATATTAGTCTCATAGTTGTGTTCATCTTTAATGAGTTCTCACACATGAGCAACATAATGCTAATTAGATAGATACTCTTCCAATAGTTTGTATTGGGAAAAAAATTTACAAAGCAAGATATCATATTTGTTTTTATGTTTTCCACACATGTTGTAAAATATATCTCTTAAAGATTTCTCTGATTAGCATGGGACCATTAGCCTTTGCAGCAAGGTTTAAAAAGGCTCATTTTTCCCACTTAGGGTGATCTATTACAAATATTCTGCTTTCTGAATTTTTGAGAGAGAATTGTATTCTTGGTTACTTGGCTAGCAATTTTATTCTTGGTTACTTAGGAAGGGTCATTGGAGGGAATTACTTGATTATTCTAAATCAATTTTTGTGGCTAACTTTATATTGCTGTTCTCACCTGATTTCTTTCATAGTCGTTTAAACATAAGAATTCTGTCCTATTCCCTGCAAAAATCTGTAATTGAAATAGCTGTGTTTTCCACTTAAGAAGTGAAAAGGTTAATAGTATGGAGATGAAACTGGAATATGATGCTCATGAACAATACAGTATTATGCATTTCATGTTGCTTTTTTGGCCAGCTGGACCATAAACAAGAGGTTTTATTTTCCTTTTTGTCTGGTTGCCTCAAAACAGATTTCCATTACATCCCCAAACTTTAGTTTCTCTCCCACTGTTCACTCTTAGGATAAAGTGGAGTTCTTACTTTATTTCAAAAGGTGCTAGAAATAGGTGCTTTAATGAGGCAACTCCTGATTCTATTTCAGAACTTGATAAAACTTTGGTTTTTCATTTCAAAGGCAAAAATAAGCCTCTGTGCTTGCTGGTCTGTGTTCCAGAGACTTTTTTTCCCCCCTGCACTGTTTCTACTAGTTAAAAGTGAGACTGAATTCCCATAGAGTAATTGTTTTTGAGACACCGCAGACATGAAGACCTCACAGAAAAGGATGCTTCTTCCTCAGTGGAACTCATTTGCTAATAGTGCCATGCTGCATGATCAATGCTGTCTTGAAGTGGAATATACAGGATAGCTGTATCTCTTGGTGAAATTCATGAGCTCACTAGAAATAGATTATGCTTATGGGAGTAAATGCAACTTCTCATTTTTGGCAAAGGCATATGATCTTACATCTTCTGTTGTTTTAATTGTTATTGATATTGTTTTAACAATATTTTGTTCTAGTCAGTACCTAGCAAGAAAAGATACGCAATAAACATTAGCTGAATTAATAATATTTTACACTGCAAAAAACGCTAGATATTTTTAAATATTATAAAGTTAAGTGTGGAGAATTATTGCTGTTCTTTATGATTTTAACAGTAAGATATGCTTATAATAAAATATTTTAAAATAGCAAGATCTTTATAGGAGAAGATAAAGTTTTAAAAACTGTAAAATCTTGACCCAAGAATAATTTTTGTTTGGTATTTTAATATGTGTACTTTAAAATTACTCTTGTTGTTGTTATTATAATCATTGCATTTATAAAATGCAATTATTTGCAGTATATTCTTTACTTACAGGTAAGAATAGGAAGGTTTTTTAAAAGAGAAAAGAGACATCCAGTTTTCTGTTTTTTCTCATGTAGAGGTATTTGTATTAACAGGCAATAAATTGAATGACTTTAGTATTTATTAATAAAGAGATATGAATCCTACTGACTTGCAACATAAACTTTAACAAGAGAATTCAAGAAAAAAAGTGCAAGAAGCAGTACTTCATAATAAAATTATTTCTCAGTGTTGATATTTTCAGTTTTCTATACATATATGAATTTTACAATTATTTTAATATTACAAGTTTTAATCTTCCAAACTAATCTTTATTATTTTTGGTTAGCTGTATATTTATATACAATAAAGTTCACCAATATATTATTTTTACCCTTAGTTTTCTGAAAGTAGAACATAAGCTTATGAAATCTTTTTCTTACTTAATCTCACTTCCCACTGCTATTATAGTCAAGAGTCATATTTCTATATTTTACATTGATATTGTCTCACCTGTAGAAATTGTTAGAATGGGGGCTTCCAAAATACCAATTATTTTATTTAGTGTTTAGTGTCAAGAATCTTCCTCAGAGGATTCTACCTGAAAACTAACCCTCATGTGTAGCAATGGTACCTCACATCATCTAACTTTTGTTAGGATTTTTCATAAAATATGACAGTGCCTAGTTAAATATCAAAGAAGAGGCCCAATAGATTTTGTTTGGGGATAGATAATATTTACTTTGATGTCACTGCTTTTAACCAATGACATTCACAGATTTTGAAATTTGTTTGTTTTAGTGTTAATGATAGAACACCTTTTCTATTTTGTGCCTGATTTTTCTGATTGAGCAGCAGTCTTAACCCAATCTTTAAGTACAGGCATGGTTTTTGCCCCTCCTACTGATGTTTGGATTTTAAGAAAATAAATCCCAGTCAGCTTAAATACCAAAACTTCTATGTGTATTTGCAATTCACCTTGAACCTTTAAATATTCTTAATTTATAATAAATCCCACGCATGCACTTTTCTTGGATTGGATTTTCTAATCTGCTCATGATGTTTATGTCAGACATGTCACTAGTTCACTCTTATCCCAATCTCATTTCTGGTCCCAGACTATTTCTCAAGTGCACACATATTGCAGCTTTCTATGTCTTAGGGATGCCCAGAGCTGGTGTACATCACTCAGTTACAGTATTATGTATAACATTTTTAAAGTATACATATAGAATACATTATCACTTTATCACTTTATGATCAGATTGAAACTAACGAAAAACTTTGTGATATAAAACACTGCATATTTTGTTGAAATTCTAGCAGTAAGGAAGTGATATCTGTTGAAGGTATTATACATTGGTTGATTCTTCTCATGCTAATTATTTTAACTGTGTTGATTATTTATTATTTTCTATCGGATGAGGATTTTATGATATTCACGTGATAAGTAGTCATTCTTGATGACAATTACTTTGTCTCAGAAGTGAAGTATATGACACAATTTTATTACAGGCTTTTATGATTGAAGGTTCTTTTTACTTTTACCTCAATTTTTAACTTGGTCTAAAGGGTACTACTACCAGGAAGAGGATGTGTCAAATAACTAATATTGATTACTAGTGAATCCAGTAGTCTGAAAATGTGATTCCCTGAGTGAGAATACAGTCATGTGCCACATACTGATGCTTCAGTCAATGGTCAATCACACATACGACAGTGGTCCTTTAAGACTATAATATTGTATTTTTACTGTACCTTTTTATGTTTAGGCATGACTGGATACCCAGATACTTATTATTATGTTAAAATCGCCTACAATATTTAGGATAGTAACATGCTGTACAGGTTTTTAGTCCAGGAAAAATAAGCGCCTCCATATAGTCTAGGTATGTAGGCTATACCATAGAGATTGGTGTAAATCCACTCTATGATGTTCATACAATGACAAAATCACCTAACAATGGATGTATCAGAATGTATCCACATTGTTAAGCAATGCACGACTGTACATATGATATTGGATTGCGATCGTTTCTCAATTGCAAGCAAAATAACTGTTTTCTCTGTAATATCAAAATGTTATGATTCTAAGTAAAGAATTCAAAGAGAGAGGAATCTACATCAATTTGCTGAAAAATGCTGTGTAGTTTTTTATGAAAGCTATCCTGTTAGTGATATATCCTATTATGTTTTAGTGAGAAAATGCAAGTTACTTTCATATACTACTATTCTCCATAAAACTCTGATTTGTTTAACTTGGTCATGTTTCTATTAAACCAATACAATAGAAAGGGTTCATCTGCTTGTAAATAATGCATTATCTTCTGAAAGCCCTACTCATTTTTTTGTTTATAATCTCCGAGTGGCTTCAGTAAGTCAAAGTACTTTAGTCATCAAGTAATTTTTCCTGCATTTTTAATTAACAGAAAAATATATTATCTATAATGGAGTAGAGATGTTAATCAGTTATGTTTAAACAGGTCAAAACTAGCTTTTGACACAGTGGAGAAGAGAAAAGTAAATGTATGTTGTTGTTGTCATTAGATAGTTAACTAGGTTAGAATGCTCTTACAAAAGAGAGATGCTACTGAAATGGTTGCAGGGAGGAGAAAACAGAGGACTTAAATTGTATGACTTATAAACCTATATATGTAAGATACCACACAGAGGAAGGGACTGGGATAGGGATCAGTTGTTAATCAGTACAGTAAAGGGCTTGTATTCCATCCTGGTCAGATTACCTTCTGGTTTATCTTCTAGATTATTGTTCTTTATTCTTCAATTCCTTTAGAATTTATCATGCTCCAAATTGCTACCATTTCCCATAATAATATCAACTGCTCAGTGATGTTTCTTACTTATTGTATTTTAACATCTTGAAGTTTGAGTTTGTAACTAATTCTCATGATAGATAGCTAGCATTTATTGCATGTTCATAACATATCCAACTTTGGGGTAAAGACTTAAAGCTCATTATGTCATTTAAACCCCCATAGCACTTTGAAGTTGGTACTCTTAGGAAGTCTGTTTGTGAATGTGGAAACCAAGGCTTTTGAAATTTAGTTATAGGTTTAAGTAAGTTGAAGAGCAGGGCTGGGCCTGGGTCTTTCTAGAGTGATATCTATGCCTTGCATTGCTACTTTCCCTCTCTCATATAACCTAGGATGACTTTACTGTATTGATTGTCTTTTAAAAAGAGAATTGACACCTGCTATTTTTTAAGCTGAGAGATGCATTTCCTATAATATTGGACTGCAATGTATAGCTCATCATATACCCAAATGCAGGGAATCATGAATGTACAATAGAAAGCAAGAGAGCGTGTATAATGAGAAGGATTATTATTTCTATGTGTTGATTTATTTTAAAAATTCTGTTCAGTATATATTAACATCTTGGAATGTGTGCAAGTTACACCAGTGACCTTTCTGCATAGAACTCCAATGGGAAAGAGCATCCCATTGTTAGATGAAATGCTTTTCATTTCAAGCATGTAAGCAGCACCACACTTGGTGGATTAAAGATCGATTGATCTCAGCAAGCAAAGAACATTGTTAAATTGTTCAGTCTTCCTTTCTGGCTTTCTCTTTTTGCTAGCAATGGAAAAAGAGAAAGCCTCGCTTTTCGTTGTCTCTAACTCTTGTACCTAGGGCTACAGTTACTACAAATAAAACCCAAGAACAATTGAGTTGTGGTTTCCAGGTGTAATTACATAATAGCTGTTTCTCTGTGCCCTATAGCCACATTTGCAATTTGTGATTAAAGTATTAGTGAAAGTAGAGCAATGATACATTGTAGTTAATGAAGCATTTTCTCTATCTGTTGTTTCTTCAATGCTTTTATATTTCCCCCCACAGCAGCATATATTTATATTAATTTTCATGCACAATATAGTCAGGTTTCTATATATTATATAGGAAAACTTTTGCATTAACTCTAATAAATAAAATGTTAAGTTTTAAATCATTGTTTTTGCTACACTTAGCTTATTTATATATACCTTTTTTTTTTATTACTGCAGGAAGAAACAGCCCCAGTGTTTTATTTTTATAATAAATACTCTGAGAAAGACTTATTATGGGCTGTAATACTGGTGTGCAAACACCATTAAATTTGACAAAGCCATGGTTTTTAATAACATTGGGAAAGATTTTGGCTAATGCAGATTTTTTTTTTTTTTGGCTGACATTTTTGCTTGAAGATAAGAGAAACTGGATTTAATCCTTACTAGAATTCTGGCAAATACTGACGTTATTTGTAAATGAAGATTTAAAAGCATTTAACTAAGCTTCTTTTTAAGGTGTACATATAGAGTCACATCTTTTTCACTTTGGAATTTTAAATGTGATTTATCTTTCTGTGTCAGGTAGTAGGCAGAATTTACAGTAAAAAATACAAGCAGAGAGCTGAGCATTGAACCAGTATCGACATATTCCTGTCAATGGCAATTGGGATAGTATTTGGGAATGATAACATAGTGTGTGGATGTGGAGAAGAGAGGTAAAGGTGTGGATTAAAAGTGATAGGAGTGGCGGGGGAGAGAAGAAGGGAGAGAAAAACAATTTTAATTTTTTTCTTAAAAACTGATAGGAGTGAGATGATAGAGAATAAAAGAAAGCTTATTGTAAAACCTTTCCCTATTAAACTTAGTTTGAATCATTCTACTGTTGTTTTGGATTCGCCATTAAAAATACATATGAAAACTAAGAAAGTAGCTAAGTTTATATGCTTTTGATAGAAAAGGAGTTATAATGTGCAGATTCTTGATATGTTTCATTATATCACATGACATTGATTTATTACAAAACAGGTGTGCACTAGCAGTCCATCATATTTAAGTTTTCTGCTTCTGAGTACAAAGACTTCTCTGTGAGGGCTAGCTAAGCATTCAAGAATATACAAGGACATCTAAGAGTGCAAGTTAAAGTAGGTATTCATGGTCTAAAAAAACTGATGCATTTAATAATACAATTTTTTCATTTGGAAGGTCAACATTCATGAAATTGTTAAGGATATGGATAAAGAGAACAATGGAGAATCAAATCACAGTGTATTAAAAATTGGAGTAGGTGGGAGCAATGAAGGCTTTTGCTGACATTTGAAAGAGAAATATTGAGGCCAATGAAAAGTAATATTTGAAATGCATGGATTTACTATATGTAAGTTTTATCTTAAAAAAACTATAAGAAAAAGTAAAAGCTAGTTAATATTACACATGTTGGAGTATATAGAAGTGAAGTTTACCAATGTCTTAAAATGCATCCAAAATTATAAATTACCTTGCAATATTGAAGATACTTTTAACTGGATTCAAAATTAAGATGGATTAAATGATGGGTGGATCACAGGATGGATTAATAGATGGAGATAAATATGTAGGTGTGAAAAATAGGTAAATCTATTTACGTGTAATGAAGCAAATATTGACTCTAGAATCTGGGCACTGGGTACATAGCTGTTTACCATACATTTCCCTCAACCTTTCTTTATGTTTGAAAAATTTCAAAATAAAATGTTGCATAAAATGAGACAACGGTGAAAAATTCCACAATGCATATTCAGGTAATACTAGCTGAAAATGCAGTTATTAAAATAACCATTCTGATAAGTAATGTTTTATATAAACAAATATATTATGCTTTATATAAACAATGTTCACCTCTGTCACATCCAAAATATTCTTGTTACCAAAGGAGGCTTGATCTATCCATCACGCAGAAAGTTAATCACTGAATTGGTGAGTTTTGAAGTAGGAAAATGATTTATTCACATACAGCATCTCTTAATCTGCCTTACTGAAGATAGGACTTAGGGAATTTGTGGGTTAAAAAAATGCAGCGATCTAAGACATGGACTGGAATTGGGGGGAAAAAATTGATAATCTGTGATCTGAGCAAGTGTAGTTGAGGTTCATGGCTCTTCATGGGATGCATATTCAGAAAATGGTAACATTAGCATGATGTGAGGGAGGGGTTTTGGCCCTGTGACATCAAAAAGTCACCTCTCGGATGTTTGTGTAGACCCAGGTAAAAGGTCTGAAGAGTCAGTGATCTCAACCAATTCAAGCTGGACAAGAGCTATTCCCAAGTTCTTGACAAATAACTTAAGCAATCGTTACCATGGTGATATATATGTCAGAGGTGCAAGTGACTATAGCGATTAGCCCTTGGTTTCATTCTTCTGGTTTTGTCAGAATCCTGAACTGGATAAACAATTTATGTTATCGAGTATCCAGTTTTGACATACTTTTTTTTTTTTTGAGTTGGAGTCTCACTCTGTCGCCCAGACTGGAGTACAGTGGCTGCTCTTGGCCACCGCAGCCTCTACCTGCTGGGCTCCGGCGATCCTTCCGCCTCAGCCTTCCAAGGAGCTGGAATTACAGGCATGCACTACCACGCCCGGCTGATTTTTTGATTTATTGTAGAGATGAGGTCTCACTGCCCAGGTGGGTCTCGAACCCGCAGGCTCAGGCAATTCACTCACCTCAGCCTTCCAAAGGCGCGGGATTACAGGCTGAGCCACCGAGCCCGGCTTGACATACTTCTAATAAAAAAAGGAATTCTAGTATGCAAATCTTTGGGAGAAAATTTCCTCAAGTCATACGATATGAATCTACTGTAAATAAGATTTACAGTAGCAATATTACATATTTAAATTATCTGCTTCTAGGTATATGCTACCTTTAAGTGACAATTACTACAATCTTGCTGAATCATTTGGGACTACAGATTGAAGTTTGTATTTGAAACCTAATCCAAAGCATGTGTAAGAATCAAGTTGAAAATAACCTTTAAGTGGAAATGATTGTCTTAACCCAAAGATATTGCTGACACTGGATTGGTCAGCATCTCTTTAAGGGAATGCAGTATTTCTTTGGGGGAAAGACACTTTTTAAAAGTCATGGTGCATCAATAATCAGGCACTTGCACTAAGTTTGTCTATGATTGTTAACACTCCAATATAACTTGTGACAAATTCTATTTTCTGACCAGCAAGGAATGTTTCTATCTTCCTTTAAAGCAGATAAATATAAGGCAAATCCACTTAATCTCTGAGACAGGCAGTCCTCACTGATCTGCCCATCTTTTTGCCTCTAATACACAATGGAGTGACTAGACTGTTATATAACCACAGATCAGGGTCTGCCCTTTTCTTATATACCACTTCTTTCATCTTCCCCATACTAAATGCTCAAGGTCATTAATAAAATGTTATTAAATTTAGAGGCATAAAAACTCTAACTTTAAGCTTTACTAACCAACTTAACATTGAATTTTCCTCACCACAAATTTCCAATAGCTGGTAAATTAATGGTGTGTTTTGTTTTTCCTCTTTAAATATTGGACTAGACACAGTCTTGCTATATATTGGTATCACAATACTTGTCTTCATGAACAATTTATATGCCAGTGTATCAGTGCTTTATTTATTCACATATCTTTCCACCACTTACCTTTACTTGAATGATGGATGTGTTGATGCCTAAGCCCATTCATCAATATGAATGAAATAACTACCACTGGGAAACTCCTGTGAGCTATATGGCCATGAAAGTTTCAGAACCGATCTTTTTATGACAATGAAATGGTCACTGACTAGATCCTCATTGTAGACTCATTACTTTTCAACATATTTGTCAATATCAAGGCTCTGATGGGGACTGGACTTCAGGGATCTATGCCACTGTGCACTTCTTAAAAATCTATGGTATAGACTATATTTTCCCAAGCTGAACACTAGGGAAATTGATTACATTTCCCACCAGTTTACATAATCAGAAAAACTCTGACTTAGAAGAACTGGCAAGTGTTTTAAGTACTCATCAGGTCAAACATTTGTTTCCTTATAGAACTCTTTTTAAATGATTCAGCATAGGCAGCACCCAGTCCTATTCTAAAATTTTTCTGGAGAAAATCTAATGCCATATATGCATGCAGTCCTTTATTGTGTCCAGTGAATAGTCTAATTGTCTTTAGTGCTGCTTAAACCTTTATTCTACTAAACTTCATCTCCATAGAAATGAATTCTTCTGGAGACATTCTCCCTGTAGTAGATTTTAAATGTTTATAAACTTTAATAAGTACATATAAAACCAATTATGTTTTCTCTAAACTATTTTATCTTATTTTATCTTATTTTATAACAGTCTTCAAAGTTTACTGCCAAATCACAGCAGCAGAGTCGAGAAACTAGATAAAAACTACTTCTTCAAATATATTTGAGATCTAAATTTTTGGCTTTAAAACATGCCACATGACCTATGCTTATTACACCATACTGAATCTATACTTAATTTAAAACAGCATATTTAACTTATTCATTAGCTGGAACACTTCCACACAACAAAAGTTCAGTTAAAATGAATTCTATGTGAGCAGACTGATTTTATTCTGCAGAAAGTGTTCTTACCACACTTGTTTTCTCTGAGGTGGATATGTCTAAAGTTGGGGAGCATAGCTTTGGTGGATTACAAGTATAGTATATTATTATTATTGTTGTTATTGTTGACGGTGGTGGTGTTTTATCAAAAATAGTTTCTGGTAACCACTGAGCATGTGGCTATCAAATGGAAAGACTTAACTTTTCCTGAGGATCTGAGCTTTATCCCATAGGGTATTAGGATGTGCTGCTGCTAAATACTCTACTGAACATGGTGACTGAATCCTTGAAATGTGTCTATTGTGAAAGTTTGAAAGGATGGTGAATGCCAAGGTCAGACTATCACTTAGTAAAGCCAACTGGCTGGTTGCCCCTGTTTCTCATAACATTTCATTTATTTTGATGGATGCACTTAGGTACAAGTCCTGGCACATGGGTTTGGGGCACAGATACTTTGGTGTTTATAAGCACATTAAATAGTTTCATCTCTTGGGTACAGTTCACATTAACGAAGGGCACAGAGACTAGCAAATAAACCACAGTGCCAAACTGTAAATTGATAAAGAAAGAAAAATGGCCTTGCAGCTTGCAGGATGCAGGTCAGTCTGATCAGATCCTTTTGTCCCCATTGGCAAGTATTTCAGAAAAGCTAAATAAACATCTTGAAGTAGTGATCATGTAATCAGAGTAAGGGAAAAAAAACAGTTTAATGATTAAGATTATTTGGCAGTATGAACTGAATATTTTCTTTGACATTCATTTCCTTATAGAGATTTACGTGTCATGGGAATCAGAGTGTTCAAGAGCATTACTTGGGGCACTATTGCTGTTTACAATTTCTTCCAATTACTGTACAACTTCTCTAGATATATTTAGGCAACCACAAGGTTGGCAGTGTCTTTGTTGACTGGGACCATTCTGTTTCTTATGATATATATATATATCAGTGTTTTCTTCTATTTCCCAAATTCACTGTTATACCCCCAAGTAGTGCAGACAAGCTTCTGGTAAGAAAAGAATGAATGAAAGGAATTGTGCTCAGTTGTTCTGAAACTATGGAATTTAGTAATACAGGGACACATTATAGTAATGTGTTTCATATGTGAAAAGACAAGTAGAATGGGTATTCTAAGATGATTTTTTTTAAAAAAGTATATTAGAAAAGATAGTTTATTGAGAAAGTAGGTTAGAAAGAGAGAGGGTGGATCCATCTCTCCAAGATCTCGAAAAGAAAGCATGGCAGCCCTAAGACGATTTGTAAAAGGGAGAGAAAAAGGGAGAAAGAGAAAAAGTAAAGTCATGATATAGTCATATACTCTGTAATCCTGTGAAAGTTCATCCGGAATTACTGCAATCTGAATCAGGTAAATGTCTGCAAATCTCTGCTTTCACTGGAGTAACAAACTAAGACTACGGGGAAGTACCTTGTTTTTATGTCCATTGTCTCCCTCTGACAACCAAATCAAAAGAAAGAGATAAACAATAAGCAATTTTCTAACACAAAAAGACTACAAAATACTTTCTTTAAAAGGGGAGCTATTTGATCTGCTAGTGTATAGTCAATGCAAGTTATATTCCTCCTTTGTTCAGTGGATATATGTTGATTAAGGATCTACTCTAATGAAAGAGAAGCATGAAACTGGACAATCAAATGGCATTTGATAAATGCTACTATTGAGATAAACCAAGATGCCATGAGTAAACTTGGAAGGGATAACTTGGGGACATCATGGAATCCTTCTGGAGTGGTCCAAAGGAAAGTCACAGTATGGGTGGCCATACATGCTCTGGCTTTAGAGATTATCATATGTATTTACCAAATGTGTACTGAGATCCTACTACATATCAGACTTTATGAGCACTGTGGGTATACTGAGCAAAAGAAATGAGATTCAGCTGACAGGAATTTCATATCCTAGAAGGTAGATTTTGTTTATTTTTCAGATTAGCTTTTGTAAACTTACCTCTAGAGGGCTTTTCATCATTGTTTTGTTTTCTCTCTGATTCTGCTGTTCGTTTTTTGGGAAGAAGACTTACAAAATTGTATTTATGGTTTCCTTTTATTTTTTTTTGAAGAAATTTTAAAATTTATCTTTAAAAATCTCTTCTGTAAATCAGAACTAAATGAAAAATGACTAGGTCCACACTGTGAAACTGATCAGTTGTTACTATTAATATGGAATTTTTACACCTGGAAAGCCTACGATGGGTTTGAAACAACTATTGAATTTGTATGATCGCCACAAATTCTTGGAATGCTTTTATTATGTGTTATAAAGTATCACCACAAAATGAATCAATGTTTCTCATGTGGCCAAAGTGGCCATAGATTTTACAGGAGGAAGAGGCATGAAGCTGGTTATCTCTTCTGGCAGATGGGTTGTCACTCCCCAACCATGTCTCCCTCCCCCACACAGACATAGGTTGATGGAATCCTTTTCCCTCCTTTTGAAGAATGGAAATATTTTAAAATATAAAACAAAATAAAATTCTTAATTTAGATATAAAGTACCCGTGATCTAATAATTCAGGCAAAAGGAACCATGAGAGCAAACCTTTTGTGAAAGTGTATGGCGGATGGTTTATTTATAACCAGCGTTACTGAGGGGACATTCTGGGTAATGCCGCAGATACTGGCTACTCTATACACAAAGACTAGAGGGGGAAAAGGCTTTCTTTAGTAGATGAATAGAAACATTGACTGGCTTTGAAGCGAGTAACTGCCTTACTCACCCACACAAAAGTTTTAGCCAGAGAAGTCCTCCGTTAAACACAGCACAAATGATGTGCGATGCACTCTTACACAGATAGAGTGCAACTTGCCTTGGGTTATTTAATTATTCTTGGTCCATGGAGTTTCTGAAAAATAGCCAGTATAGTATTTTACTGCAGATATAAATAAAAGGTCTAATCTCGGTTAACTTCTTTTTTCTTAATTGCATAGTGAGTATATATAGTATGTATGTGTTAGAATTGGTTAATAACCATTGCAGAGAAGTAGATAAGTTAAAACACACATATATTCTTAACATTTCTAATTAAAAGGAGCATAGGGATATTGATTACTACAGTAGAAATATAATTTGTTATTTCTTTCCTTTTTAAATGCCTTATGTGGTACTTATTAACATATTTAATAGCAAAAGCAATAAAAATAATTAAAAGCACATTTAGTCCCTGTTCTGCCTCATTTCATTAATTTCTGCTCTTTTTCTTTTGAAGAAAAGGTTGTAAAATTGATGTCTTAGCTGTAGCTGACTCTTCATTATATTACATTTTTTTATGTGAAGATGGTATTAGAAAATTTTTTTCCTACATTCGTAGAATCTTTAAACTTAAAATAAACTTAAAAATAAGGACTATAACTTCATTCCTCCTATTTTGAAGGCAGCATACTTTTTTTAAACAATGAATTGAACTGTTAATTTTCAATCAAAGTTTATTACATTTGATTTTCTCAGTTGATAAGTAATAAATACATGTATGGAAAAAATAAAGTTTTGAATTAGATCAAATGTGTTTGTTTCTATTTTAGTATTGGTTTAGACTCCTAAGAAAACAAAAGGTTTATCTACTGAAAAAGAATACGTCTTTCTAGCCCTCAACTTTTCCTCTGGAGAGCCTTATGAGAAAAGGCATTTTCTGCAGATGCAGAGAGGGAGCTTCAGCTCAAACTCAATGCTATCTTGCCGGCAAGGTTTTTAGATTGGAAAGTGGTGGTAGTGGTGGTAATGAAGTGCAGTTAGTTAAAATAAAGAGAGGGGGTGAATTGCCAAATTTCCCCCCAGGTGCTCAGCAGCATCTAAAGGTCAGCTGTGTTATGAGAGCAAATTAATAATGCTGGCTTTGAACTTAGCTTGAAGCTGCAGCACCACTTGTTCTTTTCGAGCAGTTGTAGTTTGTCAGTGGATTTACTATTTTCTTAACCTATGTTGGGCGCCTTATCTGACTCCTGGGCAATTACAACCTTTCACCACTAGAAAGGGAAGCACATTAAACATGTTGTGTTCAACTTGAACGGATACCTGGAGTGGCGCTTTCCTCAGCCTGGGATGACCTTCTTCTGCCTTTCAGATAGAAGTTCTTTCTGAGCTGGATCTTCTTGAACTGGAAGAGGGTCAGGATAGATTTAATCTTTAGCATTTCTTTTTTTTTTTTTTGAGTTGGAGTCTCACTCTGTCACCCAGACTGGAATGCAATGGCCGCTCCTGGCCACCGCAGCCTCGACCTGCTGGGCTCCGGCGATCCTTCCACCTCAGCCTTCCAAGTAACTGGAACGACAGGTGCGCACTACAATGCCCGGCTAATTTTTTGATTTATTGTAGAGATGAGGTCTCTCCAAGTTGCCCAGGTGGGTCTCGAGCCCGCGGGCTCGGGCAACTCACTCACCTCAGCCTCCCAAGGCGCAGGATTACAGGCTGAGCCACCTAGGATGGCTATTCTTTAGCATTTCTAGCATTTAATACCATCGGGGATCTCTATTCCCTGGATTTCTTCCACATCTTGCAGCACAATGTTGAATATTTTTGATTTTTTTTTCTCTCTGGTTCTTCAAATGTTTAAAAAACTATTAATTTTCCCAAGCAGATTGTCATTTATTTGGGGGGAATAAGCTCATCTAGAGTCCTTCCTTTCTTTTCTTCACTCTTTTTTCCTTTCCCTCCATCAATCCAGTATATACCTGCATCTACTTTAGTGACAGGTTCAGGCCATACTTAGACTTCAAAAATGTATATATTCATTAAGAACTCATAGAAGTCTTAAAACTGTCTGTTTCAAAGGAACTGCTTTTCCTGATTTGATAACAGTTAATCCTCAAGAATAAATATGTTTAGTTTCGTTTCTTCAAATTTACGAGACGTAATTACAACAGTTAAATTAATATAGACTAAGCAATTTATAAACAGTTTTCACTTGCATTATTTATTGGAAAGCTCACAACAATTGTATTCAAGTATCACCTCCATTTTGTATGTGAACAAAGTGAGGCTGTGTTATATCTAGGAGATAGAAAAGTGGGGGTGGGTTTTATGACACGCTGACTGCCTCAGACAATGCCCATGGCGTAAGCTGGGCACACGCTGCTGCTCCTGTTTGATGCCTAAGAAGATGAAAGTCTTCTTTTAAATCATACAAGTAATTATTAATGGCAACCCAGGTGGGCAGACCAGGTTTTTAGGTTTACTATTTTCTATCTCTCTACAATGAATATTCCACATTAGACATGGATAATCTGTTGTCAAGAGAGTTGTATATCATATCTTGATATAAAATTAAATCTAAAAAATATTGAAAATTAAGAATTGAAATTCTAGAAGCAACTTCAAGGAAAAGATAAAGAATAATATTATACAAAGCCCAAAAGATAGCCTCTGGGTTTGTTACATTCATATATTCAATAAATATAAACAAATGCACTGTGTACCAAAAACTGGGCTGGACATTGCGGATACAAGGAGAAATGACTATTTTCTGACTGACCTCTTTGTAGGCCAGAGGTTAGTTTGTTAAATACTAGAACTTTAGGCAGAATTAGCAGAAGATTCGATTTGCAGCCTCTTCATCTTCTGAAACCAAGTTCAAAGATGATTGCCCGACTTGTTAGCAACTCATGGTGGCTTATCAACCCCAGGAATGTAGGGCCATTGATCCAGTGTGTAGATCGCTGACATTCTTTTAGTGCTTTTTAAGCCACAACCCGTAACTCCTGAGTTAGGATGACAACTGCTTTCCTAGGATGTTTTCTCTTTAAATTTCAGGTGCAGATAGCTAGTTTATCCTCATCTCACGCCGCTGAGGAGCCTCTCTCAAGATTAAAGACCCTATCTGCAACCCTTAAAAAATAAAGCTGAGCACGTGCTGTCTCAGGTGTTGTGAATTCAGAGATGAGTGTGAGATAGTCTCTGACCAGGTAGAATTCAGTTCAGACTAAAACATGATTTGGAAATTAACAAGTATGGCGGAAAACTGATAAATCTGATCATATGTCTCAGGCACGACTGGTTAGGTTTACGATTCCGTTTACATTGACTGGGGCAACCGAGCATGTAACAGAACTAGTAAATTGATAATTAGAAATTAAAATACAGATGTACTGATTCCAAAACCCCTAAGCCATAATGCTTCCACCAAATACCTCTGAGTCTGAAAGTGTTCCTTTTAGTTCCAGAACTGAATTACCCCAGGACTTAATCACCATGGTAGGGTTTCTCCAACTTGAATGGGCACAAAAGTTATCTAAAGAGCTCGTTACAACACTTCATTAGTCCTTCCCCCGATAACTCAATAGGTCTGGACTGGGATGAATGATTGACTTTTATCTAAACTCAGAGGTGATGTTGGCCATATTTTGAGTAGCACTGACCTTGGGGAATGTTTCTCAAAGTTTAGCATTCAGCAGAATCACTTGGAGAGGCTGTTCAAATAAACTGTTAGGCTCTCTCTGGCGCTGGAGATTCAGAAGGTCTGGGATAAGGCTCAATAATTTTTATTTCAAGCAATCTTTCAGATGATGCTGACGCTACTGGGCCAATAGGTAGATAGAAGCAACTTACTAAGAAACCCAATCTTGAAAACTATGAAACTCTTGATCAAAATATATGCTGTCCTTAACATGGAGTGCTATCATCAAAGAAACAGAAAAAAATGGCAGGAAACTATGAACGGCATGAATCTCATGGGCAATTTGAAGAAGCAGTAGGTACTATAAATAGCAACTGATATTGAAATATATTGAGGATGTTTTACATTTAGAGGGAGTAGATAGATTGTCTGAAAAATATAGTAACATCCTTACTTTCTTCCTATAAGAGATTAATTTGGGTTTTCTCCTCTTTTTAAGATTATCTTATCTATGTGTTGTCTTTCTAAGTTTAACATATAAAACAGATAGAAAATTTGAATATCATAAAAATGGTACTACATGATATAACTAGAAATATGGTTCATGTAAAAGAGGTGGGATAGCACCAAGACCTGGGTAACTCCATAGTTTAGAGAAATTGGAGAAGTGGCTAGCAATTTAAAAACAAACAAGCAAACAAAAACAGGAAAGTATGGTATCACAGCCACCAAGAAAATGCTTTCCTGGGAGACTTGAGCAGTAAATGAATTGGAATGTTGCTAGGAAATACTGTAAGATAATGGAAAATTGACTGCCTGATTTGGCTTCATGGAGACCATGACACACTCTTGGTAATGCTGTGTGCAATCCCAGTTATCTTTTTTTGCAGGGTGTAGTGTGAAAGTAGAGATCAGCTATAACCAATTCTGTTTAGATGTGTAATAGTTTTTCTTTGAAATATAGTGTTGCTTCTAACATTTTTTCTTCTTAATACCACAATTTTATTAGCACATATTTATATTGTGTTTCAGTAACTGATATCCATCACAATTCTTTAAAAAATATTATCTTTTCATGGAATTATCTTTCCAGGTAAGTTTTAAGATCACATTATCAGCTGAAGGGAAAAGAAAAGGTTCTGTTAGGATTTTCACTGGGCTTACTCTAAATTTTTAGATTTATATAGTAAGAATGGATACCTTTACTACATAAATTTTTTTCTAACACAAAGTTTGAAGATCCTTTAATTCCCTTAGCTGATCTTTTGAAGTCCCTAGTAAAATTTTATGATTTTCTCTCTTTGGATACTAAAAGTTTTAAAAGTAATTTAATATACTTTTTGCTATTATGATGGTTGCTTTTTTACATATTTTGTATTGTGGTAAAATATACATGACAAAATTTACCATTTTAACTCTTTTTTAAATTATGCAAGTCAGTGACATTAAGTTCATTCATATTGTTGTGCAACCATCACCACCACACATCTCTTGAACTTTTTTCATCTTTTCAAACCAAAACTAACATATCCATTAAAGAATAACTTCTCGCTGGGCTCGGTGGCTCAGCCTGTAATCCCGTTCCTTTGGGAGGCTGAGGTGAGTGGATTGCCTGAAGCCGCAGGTTCGAGACCCGCCTGGGCAACTTGGTGAGACCTCATCTCTACAATAAATCAAAAAATCAGCCGGGCGTGGTAGTGCATGCCTGTATTTCCGGCTACTTGGAAGACTGAGGCAGAAGGATCGCCGGTGCCCAGCAGGTCGAGGCTGCAGTGCCCGGGAGTGGCCACTGCACTCCAGCCTGGGCGACAGAGTGAGACTCCAACTCAGAAAGAAAAAAAAAAAAATAAAGCATAACTCCTCATTTTTCCTACCCTCATCCCCTAGCAACTACTTTTCTGCTTTTTGTCTCTGAGCATTTGACCACTCTTAGTACCTCATGTAAGTGGAATGATACTATCTTTGTGAATGGATTATTTCCCTTAGCATAATGTTTTTAAGGTTCATTCATGTTGTAGTAACTGTCAGGATTTTCTTCTTTTTCAAAGATTACACACACACACCACAGTTTGCTTTTCCATTCATCTACTGATGGTTATTTGGGCTGCCCCCTGCTTTTGGCTATTGTGAGTAATGTTGCCATGAATATGGGTATATAAATATCTGTTCACATCCTTGCTTTCAATTCTTTTGGGTATATAACCAGAAGTGGAATTCCTGAACCATATAGTAATTCTATTTTTAATTTCTTGTTAGGAAGACTAAAATATGAATTCCCTGCTATAATTTTTATGCATATTTAAATATTGTCATTTTGTTCACATGCCATTTTTCTGACTTCTTTTAGTTTGATTGTCTTTCTTTTAGTTCTTGGAGCATATTTAAGACAGTTGTTTTAAAGCCTTTCTTCAGTAAGTCTGAAATCTTTGCTTTTTAATGGTTGGTTTCTGGAGATTTATTTTAGTTATTTGAGTGGACTATGTTTTCCTCTTCTGTCAGTTTTTGTAGAGTGTATGGAGGAAAATGTTCTTTAATTAGCCGGGTATAAAGGTTTCTCAGATGTTTTCCAAATAGGTATCTTTCTTGGGTCTGTGTGTTCACTTTTTCCTCTCAGTTGCCCTATATATGAGGCTTCTTTTAAATGTTTTAACTTCCCTAAGAGCGACACTCCTGTTTCTTCTTGAGGTCTTGTGTGTTCCACTGCGTTCCTCTCTCTCTGTAACATCTTGTCCACAGTTTCTATGTAACTACAGTCTTCCTGCAGTTTTCACAAATGATGGCACATATCACTATTTTCCATGGCTTCCAAACTGAGGTTCAAACTATATAGTCCTTTTAATCTGAGCGCCACGTCAGACAAGACAGAAACCAGTTCCTCAGGCAGCCCACAGGCAGGTCAGAACATTGCAAATAAATTCCACTGTTTTCCTTTCATCCTGAGAGAAAACACTGGAAATCAGGCTGCTTTCTATTGACTGCACCTCACTGTCTCAGGGTAGGAAAAAAGTAATAAAATATGCCATTATATTTTCTACTTTTTTCAGTGTTGCTGTTTCTTGACTGGGCATCCAGTCAAGAAGATATTTGACTGGTTACCAGAGCTTCTGCAAAGCTATGTACTCAATCTATAGTATTTTACTTGATGTTTTTGTGGGAGAGTGAGGGTCTGCAGCTTCTTTTTTTTTTTTGAGTTGGAGTCTCACTCTGTCACCCAGACTGGAGTGCAGTGGCTGCTCCCAGTCACCGCAGCCTCGACCTGCTGGGCTCCGGCAATCCTTCCGCCTCAGCCTTCCGAGTAGCCGGAACTACAGGCGTACGCTACCACGCCCGGCTGATTTTTTGATTTATTGTAGAGATGAGGTCTCGCCAAGTTGCCCGGGCGGGTCTCGAACCCATGGGTTCAGGCAATCCACGGGTTCAGGCAATCCACTCACCTCAGCCTCCCAAAGCGCTGGGATTACAGGCTGAACCACCGAGCCCGGCTTGCAGCCTCTTACTTTGCTATCTTTCTGACATCAGATTTTCTTGTTTGTATTTTTAATGTTTTTTAAATAGTTTGGGTTGCACTTTTTACCCCAAATGTGTCCAGAATCACAGTTGCCTAGTCTTATCGCAGACCTCTAAATCATGCCGCTAAAAATGTAAAACAATACTACACAATATATTGATCCTAGCTGTCATAATCATAATTATTGAGCAGTGATAACTGCCAAATTGCAATAGATACACTCACCAGTTCTTTTATAGTAAAATTAATTATGAACAAACAAAAACAATTATACATAAAGCAAATAAGTAAAGCAAAGAGCAACAAAAGATACTTGACATTTCTAGCTAGCTTCCAGATGATTTTGATGCTACTGGTTGATAACTCTAATGCTGAGTAGCACTGATTTAGCACTTTCTTGTACAGGTCAACAGCATAAAAAAAGGAGCATAATCTTGAAAAATGTATAGCTTGTGATCATTTACAAAATATATGCATTTCACTGAGCAGAGAGTCCTCTAATTATAGAAGCAGAATAAATGAGGAAATTGTGAATGGTCATGAGTACAATGAACAATTATAAGAAGTAGTATGTATTAAAAATTTAACTGCAGAATAATTGTAAAAAATAGTCTCTACGATTATATTTTCTTTATTGATTTTTTTTTTTTGAGTTGGTGTCTCTCTCTGTCTCCCAGACTGGAGTGCAGTGGCCTGTCCTGGCCACTGCAGCCTTGACCTGCTGGGCTCCGGCGATCTTTCCACCTCAACCTTCCAAGTAGCTGGAACAACAGGCATGCTATTTTTTAAAATTTATTGTAGAGATGAGTTCTCGCCAAATTGCCCAGGTGGATCTCGAACCCGCGGGCTCAGGCAATCCACTCAACTCGGCCTCCCAAAGTGCTGGGATTACAGGCTGAGCCACAGAGCCTGGCGATATTTTTTAACCTATATGTTGTAGGAAACTATGACTATATTTCCTAGTGGACAATTGTCCATAATATTTAATGCTATTAATACGAAAGCTCTTCATTCACTAAACTTTTGTTTACCTTAATTGCACTTACTTTTTTAAACTGAGTTTAAATTTTCTTTTTTGTACATTTTTTAAAAGATATACTAAAAATTGAGACAATAAGTGCATAATAAAATTTGGATTTTTTCTTCAATATGTAAAGAATATTTTGAGTTATATAAAAGTTATTTGTTTCTTGGAGGAAAATTCAGGTTTTGCCTGCTTCATGCAAATTATATCAATTTTTTATGTTTATTGGCCTATACTAGTTTGCAAATTTTGTAAATTATTATTTATGCTAGGAGAAAATAAATACACTCTTATTGACTTCATTTAACTTTTCAATTACCTATAATTGAGTTTTTTGAAAAATTTAAAGATGTGGGGTACAATTCAGGGTTAGGTATGCAAATGTTTATTATGCATATACCCTGGTTGATGAGGTGTGCCCCCTCAACTCCCCTGACAATTTCCCACTACTGCCAATCCTTTTCTTATAGTTGTTCAAGGTCCGATTATGAGTGAGAACCTGTGATACTTGATTCTTTGTTTCTGTGATAGATCATTCAGTATTATGGACTCTGAGTCCATTCAAGTTGCTGCAAATTTCATAAATTTGTCTTTATGACTGTGTAATATTCCACTGTGCATATGTACCATATTTTTAATCCAATTTTTATACACACTTTCCACTTACTTAAAAAAAAAACACTTCTCTGATCCTTTTTTCACTCGAGATTGTGTGTAGTTATGTAATCCTACTATATGCAGCACCCTGTTTTTTGTAGGATGTTGACTAAATGGACAAAGGATGTTTTATATCAATATAAGAAAATGAATGACTTCCCTCCTCATTTCCCATAGCAATGTTTTGTGACATTCTGTTTTAATCTTATTTAGTTAGCCTTGTAATATTCTGTTGAAAATCCTTCAGTTCAGTTGACTTTATGTTCATTGGGTTTAGGTCCACTTTTAATAAGAATTTTCAGCTACATCTAGTGTAGTATTGCAAACCCACACATGCATTTTGTTAAAGAATAAATGGGATTATTTAAAAGGAATCAGTCAACTGTTGAATCCCTGTATCTCAAGCTTTTTCAATCCGGAACTGGCTGGATATTTCTTAGGTATACTGTTAAGAGCATTTTCATTAAGTTGGAGTTTATTCCAGGTGTCACTTGAAATCTTAACTCTAAAATGCTACATTTCTATAATATCATGAAACAAATTTAAATGCTACATTTCTATAATGTCATGAAACAATATTAAAAAATTAAAAATATTTTAATTTTCTTTGAGGTATTTTCATATTATTCAGTACAAATGATTTTAAATTGTTCCTAACCTCTTCATCATTGGCATTATTTATAGTTAAAAATGTGACCACCCTGAGTAAAAGAAAATTTAAATAAAATATAATTCAAACGTTTGAGTCATTTAACAGAAGATGAACATATAGGATATACTGCCCCCTTTGCAAAAATTTGAGAAACTTCATTAAATTTATTTCAGAAAACGTTAAGCATTTGTATTTGTGAAGACTTAAGCACACTAAAAGTGTCTTGAAACAATAAATTAATTATAGGAAAGGGCTAAGAGAAAAGTGATGAATTAAGTTTTTGGGTGATTTGTGTGATTGTTGTGAGACCCAAATGAAGAATAAGTATAATACATTCTAGTACTCCAAGTCATTTCAAGCAGAAATACAGACAAATATAGACATTTTAAAGAACCTTTCCTCTGCTTTGGCAAAGAGGGAAAACTTAACTTCCTCTCTTCCTGTTTGAATAAACTTGATCCCTCTTTGCAAACAATGTGAATCTTATACCTTGAAACTCAAGAGAATCTGTTTAAAACCTCCTTGCAATGATAAAGAACTTTGGCAAAGTCTCAGGGAACAAAATAAATGTGCAAAGATAAGTCACATTCTTATACACCAGCAACAAACAGAAAGAGAACCAAATAAAAAGCACAATCCCATTCATGATAGTCACACACACAAAATAAATACCTTGGCATATTCCTAACCAGAGAAGTGAAAGACCTTTACAATGAAAACTACAAAACACTGCGCAAAGAAATCAAAAAGGACACAAATAAATGGGAAAATATTCCATGTGCCCAGATTAGAAGGTTTAACCTTGTTCAAATGTGCATCCTACCAAAGGCAAGCTACAGATTTAATGAAAATACCCATTAAATGACCAACATCATTCTTTTCAGACCTGGAAATGACCATACAGAAATTCATATGGAAACATAAAAGACCATGAATAGCCAAAACAATCCTCAGCAAAAGAAACATAGTGGGAGGTATCACACTTCCAGATTTCAAACTCTATTATAAAGCTACAATAATCAAAATACCCTGGTACTGGTACAAGAACAGGCAGATAGACCAATGGAACAGGATAGAGATTCTGGAAGCAAACTTCAATTTCTCAACCAACTCATCATCAGCAAAGCCTCCTCCAACAACCACTGGGGAGAGAAGAACAGATTCAGTAAATGGTGCTGGGAAAACATGCAGAAGATTAAAACAGGACCCCTACCTATCACCATACACAAAAATCAACTCTAAATGGATCAAAGACCTAAATGTAAAACCTCAAACTGTAAGAATTCTAAAAGAAAATGTAGGAAATACTCATAGACACTTTGGAGTAGGCAACCAATTCTTGATCAACTCTCTAAAAGCAAATGCCATAAAAGATAAGACAGACAAGTGGGACCTCATCAAACCTAAAAGCTTCTGCAAAACAAAATAAACTATCAAGAGGGTGGGGAGATAGCCCACAAAATGGCAAAAAAAGTGTGCCAGCTGTAAATCCAGTATCTACAAGGAACTTAAACATGCCAAAAGGAGATTAAAAAATCCCATTGAAAAGTGGGTAAACAATATGAATAGACACTTCTCAGAAAATGTATGAGTAGTCAGCAGATCCATGAAAAAATGTTTAGCCTCACTAATCATCAAAGAAATACAAATAAAAACCATACTGAGATACCACCTAACTCCAGTCAGGATGGTCATAATTCAAAAAACAACAGATGCTGGGGAAGATGCGGAGAAAAGGGAATGCTTGTATACTGTTGGTGGGAGTGTAAACAAATACAATCTCTATGGAAAACAATAGGGCAATTTCTAAAAGATCTAAAAGTCAACCTTCCATATAACCCAGCAATCCCCTTTCTGAGAATATATCTGGAGAAACTCAAAAAAGATACTTGCACATACATGTCTATTGCAGCATTGTTTGCAATAGCAAAAACATGGAACCGACAGTGCTGTCCATCATAAGTGGACTGGATAAAAAATGTAGTATACATACACGATGGAATATTATTCAGTCATAAAGAAAGATAAAATTATAAACTTTGCATAACTTGGATGGATTTAGAGTCTATAATACTCAGTGTTTTATCACAGAAACAACGATCTGAGTACTGCATGTACTCACTTGTAAGCGGACCTTAAACACTTATCATAATATTGTAAGAAAGGGATTGGTAGTAGTGAGACACTGCCAGGGGAGGGAGGAGGGCCGTATAACATCAATACAGGTACCCAAACTTTTCCTGTACGATTGCCACTCACGTACCCAATCCTGAATTGTACCCCACATCTTTGAAATAAAAAAATAATAATTTACATTAGTTTTTCAAAACTATAGTATGGGCTTTGCTTAATTTTCACAATCTTATTTCCATGCTTCTTGGATAGAAACAAATCATAAAAGACTAAGTGAAGCAGGACATGAAATAAAAAGAACAAAAAAGAACCTTCCCTCTGCTTCTTAGATAGTCTCTATCACATAAATAAATATATTGAAAAAGGAAAGTAGACAAGTGATGGGAGAACATCTATTTTAATTAAAACACACAAACATCCAATTTACAGACAAGCTTTTTACACCACAATGACATTTTCCTTGTATGGTTTTTTTTTTTTTTTTTGGTTTTATTTTAAAGATGTGGTACAAGTCAGGATTAGGTACATAAGTGGTCTTTGGACAGGTTAAGTTTGAACCTCCCCTTGGTTCTCACTTCACCTGGATTAAGATCAGGTACTCTTGGTGATCTTACGTTCCCCTACCCTTCCTCTTTTGGCAATGCCCCACTACTGCTAAACTCTTTCTTGCAGTGTTATGATAAATGTTCAAAGTCCACTTATGAATGAGAACATATGGTATTCAATTCTTTGTTTCACTGAGTATGACAGACTCCAAGTCCATCCAAGTTGCTGCCAGGTCAGTAGTTTGTCCTTCTTTATGGTTGTGTACTATTCCATTGTATATATGTGTCACATTTTTTTATCCAGTCCACTTTCAATGGACAGCGTAGTTGGTTCCATGTTTCTGTTATTGTGAATAGTGCTGCAATAAATATATGTGCACAGGTATCTTTTTTGTAGAATGGTTTGTGTCCTCCAGGCATATTTTCAGAAGGAGATTGCTGGATCATATGGAAGGTTGATTTTTAGATCTTTTAGAAATTGCCCCACTGTTTTCCACAGAGGTTGTACTAGTTTACACTCCCACCAACAGTGTAGAAGCATTTCCTTTTCTCCGCATCCTCTTTAGCATCTATTGTTTATTGATTTATTAATAATGATGGCCATCCTGACTGGAATTATGTAGTATCTCAGCGTGGTTTTGATTTGCATTTCTTTGATGTAGAGTGAGGTTGAGCATTTCTTCATGTATCTGTTATTAAGACTATTTTAATATAGATTAATATCTATTTCTTTTCAGTGTACATATGGCAAATAAATTGGTGTTGTTCAAAGGAAAGTACAAGTGGAATACTCTTGACAAAACAAATTTGGTATCCTTCACTTTGCTTCCTTGTTGAGACAGGCAAACGCGATGGTTAAGCTTTCTTCTTTATTTTGCCAAATAAAATAATACACCCGCACACACACGCATACGCACGCCTTGTATTTTTTCTGCTCATGATTTCTAGATTTTTTTCCTCCTTGCATTTGAACAAATAAAACTTGCATTTAGACTTAGATAAACTATTCATGTAATGGTCAGCCTTGTTCTGTGAGCTAATCTGTTCTCTGAAGAGTGATGAGTGAGTAACTTGGTTGCAGTTGACATAACATGAATAGCTAGGTGACAGACCTCATTTAGTTTGGTCTACAGCACCAACATGTCTCTAAACCATCACGACAGTAAATAAGATAAGACACTGGACACAAGTATTTCAAATGACACATTCATCTACTGAAGGACTAATTTATAAAAGTAGCACCATGTGTGCTTTACTTCATACCTGTTCTTAAATCTGAAAACCTTTACTTACCAGTAAATAGATATCATCATTCAGCATTGACTCTGTTCTGCCCCTGGAGGATCCAGATGACCTTGTTGCCACCTCCTAACATGTGCTTTTTACCCGTTCTTTGGACATGGCATGTGCAACTGATTGTTTTTATATGTTGGGTGGTAGGTCACTGAAAAGCTCAGTAAATTATGACCACTTCCTTCATTACTTAATTGGTCAATTGCTTTCTAATCATCTATAAAAAATAAGAGATTGTTAAGCAGTCTTCAGGAATCTAAAATTGTCTAAGTTGTGGTTCTTACTTTAAAGATCTGATAGCTTTGAGAAGAATAAAATGGATCCCCTGTAGATGGTTTTAAGACACCATTGCTATCACCATTAGAATTATCGTTATGATGATATCATTTATTCATTGTATTATCTAGTATTAATTAATTAATTTTTATTATCTATTGCTTGCTTATTCATTTTTAAATTATCTATGGTCACCTATATGTCCCAAAAGCTGTTTTAAATGCAGAGAACAAGATGAACTAGATTGATAACATCATGAAGCTCCTATTCTAGAGAACTGAGACTGATATAATGAGCATTTAAGCAACTTACTATATATTACTGCAGATAAATAATGTAATATAACATGATACATGATATACCCACAAGTGATAATGCTATGACGAAAAATTACACTGAAAGGATAGAAGGGGACATGGAATCTTATTTTGGAGATGGTGGTTAGGCAAATCCTCTCTGAGGAAGGATCATTAGAGATGATCTTGAATGACGAGAAACAGTGATTTGTGCAAGTGTGTTGAGGGAGAACATTACAACTCATTCACTCAGTATGAGCTTTTTCTATTGCATACTTGGGTGATAGTCTCTTGTGTTAGCTATTTTATTTTAATCTTTGCAACATTTAACATAATTCTCATTATTCCAGTTGTTCAGATAACAAAAAAAGTCAAGAAAAATGTAGGCTCAGAAAATGAAGAGGTTTGTTTGCAATATCATATCTCTTAATTAGTAGAGTTGGATTCAAACCTAAAGGTAGTGGATGGTTTAGGCATATCTGGTTTGTCTAAATAGGGCAAATTTCCCAAAGAAGAGACATTTGAACAGGATGTTGAATGATTGATAGTGTCTATAGTTGGATGCCTATGAAAATGATTGACTGGAACAGTTAGGAATGGAAATGTGATATGAAGTTTGGAACACCCAAAGTGAAAATAGAAAAATGGTAATCAGAGCAGTATGAAGTACAGAGTTATTTCTCAAACGGAGTTTTGCTAGATGGGGAAACTGGAGCTGGGCTAAAGGAATTATTTTTCTAGATCCACATATCTGTGCCTGATTCTTTAGCTAGTACAGGGATGTTAAAGGACTTTGGAGAAAAAAAGTTACATAAGTAAAACCACGCTTTATCAATGTTATGGTAATAGAATAAAAGATGGATTGAAAAGTGAGAAAATTATAGTAAGATTTCATTAAGTCAGCAATTCTCAAACAGGAGCTTGTATATGCCTTTGGCACAGATGAGTCATTTCAGAGGAGCCACATAGTTTTATATGCATCACTTTATGTGCAGAAAAATATTTCTCACTCACACGTTTTACAGTTTTTAAAATGGTGAACTTTCTTAGTCTCTGTGACTTACAAAATATAAATTTATTTTAAAGCATTAGAATAGCATTACTGAATTCAGAATATTACTGTGAATTTTCTCAAATAAAAGATATTGACGTGACTATATTATGTATGGGCCAAATAATTTGTTGACTTATTGATTCTTTAATTTACTTATTCTAGAAATATTTACCTTTAGAATAAGCATATTATAGTGGCTAAGAGTGTGATCTCTGTAGTCAGATTTTATGAACTAGATTACTAGCTTTCCCACTTATTAACAATAAATGGATATGTTATTAATCTCTCTTAAGTTTTATTTTCTCATCTGAAAATGTGTCAAGATGATAGTCATCTCACCTGATTCTCAGGATTACCTAAGATTACAAATCTAAAATAGTATCACACACATAATAAGAGATTTAAGTTATTATTCTGTCTTGGATCATGCCTGGTAGATGTTACATGGCCCTATTATATGTATAAACTACAAGGCACGGTCAGAAGTCATTTCTCTAATAGTTTGCCCTTGAGTTAGAGTGACAGTGCAACAAAAATCACAATTAGTAAATTTGAGTTTATAATTTATTTTGGATTCTTTTACTGTATTGAAAAGTCATTCATAGTTATTAAATCTCTCTTCTTTTTCCTTTTCCTTACACTGAAAAACAATAATACCTGCTTGTCTTCATTTGAGTTAATACGAAAGTGTTTATGGTTCTTGGCCCAGGCATCCACTTACTGTTGATTTCTGGCCCCTTTTTACCATCTCTTAAGATGAGTGTTCTCAAGATAAGTATGTCACAACTTTCAAACCATTGTAGGCTTTGATTCACAGCAGGGATCTTTCTTCTTTCTTGTTCTGTCACTTTTCCTTTTCCATAACCTTGAAGTAGGCTACTACTATAGAGAATCACCGATCATCACAGAACAAACATTCTAATGAAAGAGCTCATCTGGAAACCTGCAGGAACCTTGCAGTCCAGATAAGAGTTTATGGTCATCAGACAACTATGCTTCTTTTGATGTCACTACTCTAAATCTGATCATTTAGGGGACCCATTGTCTTGATAATATGGTAAATGGAAATGGAAATTCTAAAGTGCAAGAGAAATAGAGCTGTAGGATAAGAAGTGTTATTTTATTCAACATTCGTAAAACCATAAATGTTATTAAATACATCAACAGATGTCAAAACAAAAACCACATGATTATATCATTAGATGCAGAAAAAGCTTTTGATAAAATCCAGCACCCCTTCTTGATAAAAACCCTTGAGCATCTAGGCATACGGGGAACATACCTCAAAATAGTAAAAGCCATCTACGAGAAACCCACGGCGAGCATACTCCTAAATGGACAAAAATTAGAACCATTTCCCCCGAAAACTGGAACAAGACAAGGATGCCCACTCTCACCCCTCCTGTTCAACATAGTATTGGAAGTCCTGGCTCGAGCAATCAGAGAAGAGAAGGCAATCAGGGGTATCCAAATAGGAAAAGAGGAAGTCAAGTTATCTCTCTTTGCAGACGACGTGATTGTATACCTTGAAAACCCGAGAGAATCTGTCAAAAATCTCCTTACACTGATAAAGACCTTTGGCAAAGTCTCAGGATACAAAATAAATGTACAAAAGACAATCGCATTTCTCTACACCAATAATAAACAAACAGAAACCCAAATAAAAAACACAATTCCATTCACAATAGCCACAAAAAAATTGAAATACCTTGGCATCTTCCTAACCAGAGACGTGAAAGACCTTTACAAGGAAAACTACAGAACACTGCTCAAAGAAATCAAAGTTGACACAAACAAATGGAAAAATATCCCATGCTCATGGATCGGAAGAATCAACATTGTGAAGATGGCCATCTTACCTAAGGCAATCTACAAATTCAATGCAATACCCATCAAATTACCAACAAC
>NW_007251266.1:830201-841991 GCF_000164805.1 Carlito syrichta
CAAAAGATATGAACAGACACTTCTCAAAGGAAGACATCCGAGCAGCCAACAAACACATGAAGAAATGTTCAACCTCACTAATCATCAGGGAGATGCAAATCAAAACCACACTGAGATACCACCTAACCCCAGTCAGAATGGCAATCATCAACAACTCAAAAAATAACAGCTGCTGGAGAGGGTGTGGTGAAAAGGGAACACTTCTACACTGTTGGTGGGAGTGTAAACTAGTGCAACCTCTGTGGAAAGCAGTGTGGCGATTCTTAAAAGCTCTAAATACCAACCTCCCAAATGATCCCGCAATCCCCCTACTGGGAATATATCCTGAAGAACACAAATCACTCTATAAAAAAGATACCTGCACACGCATGTTTATTGCAGCATTGTTCACAATAGCAAGAAGCTATTCTCACAGAAACAAAGATCCGAGTATCACATGTTCTCACTCATATAATGAACCTTAAACATCCAATGCAATACTATACGAAAATGACTGATCATACTGGGAAACTATGGTGGGGGGAGGGAGATGGGATTAACAGTAGCAAATATCTGTCTGGGAACGGGGAAACACCCCATATCAACAGGGTGCCTGAATGAAACGCAATTGTATACCTAACCCTTAACTGTACCCCACAACTTCACAATAAAAAAAAATAAAATAAATAAATAAATAAAAAAGTGTTATTTTAAAAAGAAGTGTGGAACATGTAATTTCTTATATAATTGGATATGACCTCTGCTGGATTTGGTTCATCAGAGTGAAAGGCAAACTTAGAGCAATTGATCTAAGAAGGGGAATAACAAACAAAAAATGCCTCTTATGCATGGTTTCTTCTTGAATTTATTATAGGACCCAGTTATTTAAATTTAGTGCTTTTGTAACAAAATTTAATACCAAAATCACTATATAAAAATAAGCTTCAGTGTTTGAATCTGTAAGTCACAGGAACTCATTTACAGTTTAAGTATTTGCTATCCTTGTTTAAAGCAGGGCTGCTCTATGACTTATTGGGTAATTTGTGCACATATAGTGAACTAGATTCGTTCATGTTTTATTTTCTTGATTGTCAGATCAGTTAGCTATTTCTGAATAAAGAAGGCTGTATTGGGAAAGGACGGAAGGTAGTTGGAAAATGGGGTAGGAAGAAATAAATGATAGGCTCAGTGTTCTATAAACTTTATTGCAAAGAAAAGTTGTCGTTTATTTTAAATCATTGTGGTCTATGCTTTGCTTTGATGAGCAACGCTCACGCATTTCTTGTCAACGGAGTAGAACACAGATCATCTGAGGAATGAATAGCATTAGCACATGCATTGTGAGAGATGTGTAAGCTTATCCTTTTCCATCAGTCATACCTCTTGCCAACATCATGCATGCTACCCAGCGAGAGAATGTCATTAACCATTGCTATAGAAGGACCCATTTAATTTAGTTACTACATCATGTTGGTTTTTATGAGTGGTGGGGAACTGTTAAAAACAAACAGTAATGCCGGGCTCGGTGGCTCAGCCTGTAATCCCACGCCTTTGGGTGTTGGGAGCCGGCCGTGGAGGCCTGCCTGAGCGTTAGGGATCCAGGCGGGCTGCGGCCTTGAGACCACCAGGCTGGTTCAGGAGCTGAAGGCCCATTCCCTCCTCCTTTCTTTGTTGTTTAGCATTACCCACTGGCAGGGATTTTGACGATCTAAGCATGAAGTTCTGAGAATATGATAGGCATGGCTGACTCTAGGGATCCATTGTTCCCGTTTCTCACAGACTGTGGTTTCGGCTTTAAACTTAACACAGTTCAAACTCAGATCACATTTGGGAGACTTATACATGATACAAGCTTCTTTATAAGATTTAAAAATATATTTGTAGAATTAGTATATACATTTAGAGAGCTGTTTCCAGCTTTAGATGGTTATCTAGGGTTACCAGAAATGGCCCAGCACGAACTTTGGGCTGGGCCACATTTCTAAGGGCCCAGTATCCATTTTGGGCTGGGCTGCATTCCTTTAATATGGTTCTTTAGTTACAATTAGTGTAAGTTTTTTCTACTTATAATAGAAAATGAATTCATAGAAAGTATTTTAGAATAGGTCATGCTACGTCAGGGAATTATGCTAGTCCAAGCATGATCAAACATGATACTTTAAGGTTTTATAAGAATACAGCTAACTTTTGAAATTTCATTGTTCCCACTTTCTACTAATTGTGATTTTGGCTTTAGCACAATTACAGTTTGTGTTTTATTTTAGAAGCTTTATTGCTGATGATCAGCCTTATATATCAGGATTAGGAATTAGAAACTTTTATAGAAATTAAGATAGATACATAGGATTTTAGAATAGCCATTTTGTTAAGAGATCATAATCAATTGTCCCTGGAAATGGCCCAGCGTGATCTTTGGACTGGGCCACATTCTTTAGGAGCTGGTCTGACCTATAATTAAGAGTTTTTTATAGTACAGGTAAAATTAGCACAGATAAGAAAGGTATTAGGATTTTAGTTAGTTATATTGCTTTTGAGGATTATAAACCAAGCATGAGGAACAGTGAGATAACTTTGGGATTATCCTTCCTCATGCTTGGGGAAAACGCCTGGTGGGCGGGGACACCCCGACCCACCTGGCTTTGTGTTCATGTAAAACTCTTGTGATTTGATTAATATTATCCTTCCTCATACTAAGGAAAGCCCCTGGTGGGTGAGGACGCCCTCCAGCCCTCCACCCACCTGGCTTTGTGTTCACTCAAAAATCTTGTGATTTGATTAAGATTGTCCTTCCTCATTCCTAAGGAAAGGCCTGGTGGGTTGGGGGACGCCCCTCACCTACCCGGCTTTGTGTTCACGTGAAAGTCTTGTGATTTAACATGTGAAAGTTTGGGATAAAAGACTCACAGTTGGTCCCAATAAACGGCTTCTGCTCATTTCACTGAACAGTTGTCCACTTTCTTTCTTTCTCTTTATATCTATCCCTCCATCTTTCTTTCAATATGTATCCCTACTACAGAATCGGCTTCTGCACTAGACAGAGTCCAGTCTCTTTCTTTCTCCTTATTTCTCCAGAATATTCGCCGTCGCTGCCCCACCTTCCAGGGACACTCTAAATCTCTATTGGGGGGCTGGCCCCCCATATTTGGGAGGCTGAGGTGAGTGGATTGCCTGAGCCCGCGGGTTTGAGACCCGCCTGGGCAACTTAGCGAGACCTCATCTCTACAATAAATCAAAAAATTAGCCGGGCATGGTAGCGTGCACCTGTAGTTCCAGCTACCTGGAAGGCTGAGGCAGAAGGATCGCCGGAGCCCAGCAGGTCGAGGCTGCGATGGCCGGGAGCGGCCACTGCACTCCAGTCTGGGCGACAGAGTGAGACGCCAACTCAAAAAAATAAAAAATAAAATAAATAAATAAATAAAACCAGTAACAACAACAACAAAAACCTGTTGTCTTGACAAGTGTGCACTGCTGTACGGTCACGGACGTTTTGAATTATTTTCTCATTTCTAATCTTTTTTCCCCCTCCAGTTAGAAAGCAATCTGTAGTGCTTCAAGAACATTTGTATTTAAATCTTTATTGTAGGTTCCATTGCAGCAAGAATAAATGTAAACGGACGCACTTTATTTCCATAATTATTTTGCCGAGTATTTTGTCTATTTCTGGTGTTTATAGTCAATGCATTTTAAGACTATCTACAGTTTGGAAAGCAAGGATAAAACTGCTGGTTTATCACGTAGAGAAATCAGATTGCCCCGCCAAAAGATAGCCATTTATAATGTATGCACTTCTGAATAATTAAGTGAGCTACCGAAGAGGAAACGGATTCTCATCAGCTTTCAAACTGTGATTGTGCCATGCACTGAATCATTCCTTTATGAATACATTTCTCTTGGAGCATGTATAATTATGAATTTTTTTTTCTATCTCGGTAGGAACTGGGAAGTAACAGCCCTCCACAGAGAAACTGGAAGGGAATTGCTATTGCCCTGCTGGTGATTTTAGTTGTATGCTCACTCATCACTATGTCAGTCATCCTCTTAACCCCAGGTAATCTGTCTTTATTCCTCTCTTATGATGGTATTGTGGATGATAATTTCACATTCAAATGCCTTAAGAGTGTAGCAATGTGTGGTATCTTAGGGCATATTAGCACTGGCTAGAATTTTTTTAAAAAGCATAATCAGACATTTTTCAAATGGCACAATAATTCTGCAGTTCAGATATCATGCAGAGTATTTTTGGGAAGATGAAAATGTAAAATATATGAATTGAGATTGCAAAAATGATTTTTGGTCTTCGTTGCTGCTTGAGACTTCCTATGTTTGTCAGTTTGATAAAGAAGACATTTGACATTTATTGTGAGTTGAGGATGAGGGAATGGAGTCTGGAAGTTTCCATATGTGGATGATAAACCAACTGCATGGAAATGAAAAGAGAGGAATTGAAAGAAAAAGATCAGATTGAATGAGAATGATCTAAACTTCTGTCGATACCTCTTCCTTCTGTCTTCTTTTCTTTCCTTGAAGTTTTTACATTCCAAGTTTCTCCCTTATCTAAGGAACCTCTCCGTACTCTCATTGTAATGATAGTTTTACTGTGTTTTTCAGATTAAAAACTTTAACACAAATATGGAAATTATCAGTAGGCTTAGTCTTTAGGAACTATTTCAACCCAGGGGATTTATTCCTTTTTAGTAGGTGCTTATAAGGATGGCAGAGAAAAGGGGGTCACATTTTAAATTCCCCAAATAGTCTTTCAGATAAATTTGGCATTTTGCTAAAACCCACCTACCCAACTGTCTTTTTCAAAACTGAACACCCACATATGTCATAGTATTATGAAACATAGTCATTTCTGGGATAAAATTGAACTAGTTCAAAAATCAACTGATAGTTTAAAGTTATGGCCTGTTGATGAATGTTGTGTTTTTACACATCAGTTTCTATCCTTGCTTTGCTATTTTATGAACTCCTTAATTACACTGAACTTATTTCCTGATGTACAAAATGTGACTAGCAATAGGTCTTTTTCAGAGTCATTTAGTCAAGTAGTTACAATGACTAATTATACAAATGGCTGTATCAATTTCCCCAATGTGGTACTTTGTGAAATATGCCATATTTTAAAAAATATTTACTTTGAAATGATAAACTGCCAAAATATAGTTTGTAGTTGTTATTTAACATATGAAGGGGTTGAGAATGAAATTAAGGGAGGGAGGAAAGAGAAGAGAAAGGAAAGAAAATTTATAGAAAGAAAAGAAAAGAAAAAAATCCCTGGTAAGAGCTGGCTTATCCAGCATTCTCTTAAGGAAGCTTCTTTTAACTGCCTCATTTGTGCATCTGTAGTACAGTGTAATTGAGAAATGCGATGACTCTAAGTTGGTGCAGAATGCCAAGATTCCCTGTTATGGGAAGATGAGCTTCCGCATGGTACTTCACTTAAACATAAGAATTTTGGCATAATTATTTTAAAAAATAATTTGGTTTTACTGACTTCTATTGATGGCTATTCATCAGCTGGAAAGTATTGATATCACAATGACTATATATTTCTATTTATCTTTGTTTTTTCCATCCTAGTTCTAGTATCCTGTTCCCAGTGATTCACTTTTTCAAATTTTCTTGTTACTCACTGAGGTTATAGTGATACTTTGGAATCTGTGGGAGTTTGGTATAACAAAGATCATACAGACTTGATTGTTCACTAAATTGAACTTCCTCTACTCAATCTTTTCACTTTCTTCCAGTATAAAACCATAATACAGTTGTGTTCATTTTATCATACATTTGTTCAAAAATTGAAGTGAGGCCTTTAGGCAAGACACACTTTGGTTTTAGTTCTGGCTCTATAATTTACTAGTTTTGTGGATTAGTATATTGCAAGTTATTAACCTTGTTTCTCACTTTACTCATTCATATTGTGGGTATATATTTAGTGTTAACATTGCAATGCTATTATAGAGTTAAATGAGATAATGTTGTTTAAGAGTTTAATATTGTGCCTAACAGTAATGCTGCTATTCTTCTGATTATTGCTATTATTCAGTACTTACCAACCACTAGAAACTACACGAAATACTGTATTATATAAAGGATGCTTCTAGAAAAAATTATTCAGGAATATATATCTCCTATAACTTTAAATTTTAATTACAATAAATGGAAACAGACTAAATATTTAATCCAGAGTTAGTCTTCTAAGGTTTGATTGATCATTTATTTATTTGTTCATTTATGCAATAGATAATTTTGGAGTTCTTATCACATTCTTGATACTGTTGTAGTGGACCCTGTACTTCTACTGTTTTATATCTTTCATCTCCAATCTCCTTCTTCCCCAATTATGCAAACACAAATTAAAATACTCACACACCCCAACCCAAAGACTTAATTTCATATGAGATTAATCATACAAATGGAAGTGGCAATCATTTTTGGACTTTCAGTTTTCTGAGTTCATTTCACACATCACATATTCAAATGTCTTTGGATTTCACCATTATTTTTGGCAGGGATAGTATTAAATGAAAAATAAACTCATTGTGCTGCAGTAGAAAAGGTATTGCTGAAGCAAGCAGAAATACTACTTTACACAGTCGGTGTTCCACACCTACTGTTTGTAAACTCAATCCCTCCAGGCACCTGAAATATTATATAAATTGATAAAGTTGGTGAGTGTAATGACAGTGATTAGAACATTGCTTGAGTTGTGGCCAAACATAATGACAGCCTATTTGTATGATCTTTATGGTAGTCTCAAATCAAACGTATCAGAGTCATACATAACACCAGAAGACTAAGAGTTTGCATCCCAAGACTTGAGTTATACATGTGGAAGCACTCTTAGAAATTAGTCTTGCCTTTTCTGTTGTACAAGAGAAAACTTGAGTTTGTTTGACTTTTAGTTTTTAGGACAAGAATAGGCATCAAGACCATGTACATTTTTTAATTTGCAGATATGTATGACTGTGCATGCCTGTGCTCAGATTCCAGTGCTCAATTGCACTAAACCTTCCTCTTTTAATCCTCACTCAGGCTTGAGGTCCTCAGCTGTGCTAGAATAAATCCACAAAGAAAAACCTCCAACTGCAAAGACAACATATGACATCCCCTTTTCATCTTCCCCTTGTCCACCAATATGTCCTAAGGCCCAACTTTCTAGGTAACACTACTCAGGCAAGTGGAAATATTCAACCAAGTAGGGGAATCCAGGGGAAACTTCTTATTATGGAATTATTCAGCAAGATATCAGATCTTTTAAGACAAAGGTCAGACTCTAGAACAACTCTTCCAATAAGAGTGGGGGTCAGAAATTCATATGACTTTTATAGCCATATAACCTTGGGCAAATCACTTACCTCTTTTGATAAAAAGTGTTCCATTGGTGGCAGGGGGGAGAACATCTTTGATTTACTAGAATGTAAACTGATATTTTGAGGCTTAGTACAGATCTAATGTCCAACATATAGCAATTCTAAAATAGTAATAAGAATAGCAACTACAACAATAATAGTGACTTGTTTAATGAAAAATAGGCAACATTAAACTCATTGAGTTAGCTCTTTCACTAAGACTTTTCTACCTTGAAAATATATCTCATTTGTTTGTTTTTGAAAGATGAAAGCATACAAAAAATTATCTATCTATGACATGATTTAGAAACGATTTTGCTCAAAATAGCACATCAGTTTGCAGGTAAGTGCTAAGAAATGCAAGCCCATAACCAGAGAAACAAATGTTCAGAGCGATTTTGTTTTTGTTTTTTCTGCAAATTATGCTACAGAAGTAATTTGACACAAGTGCTTTAATTTCTAAGATTGTCAGACTCTTTTTGCCTTGTGAAGAGAAGTCCTATTTTTGAAGAGTGGGTTAACTATTCAAATATTTCCTTTAAAAAGTGACTATTTCTAAAAGGAACACATTTTTTACCTCATTTTTTAATTAAAGGGTTGACTTATTTAGATACATTGTTCAAGCCAACATATCTTCAGTTTGCACTGAGTTTGTTTAAAGAAAATGGAATACCCACATTTATTTTGAGAATATTTTAACTATGAGATCAATAATTATACTCTACAAATACATGAGAGTACATTCATGCTTGAAGTTGGGGAAAACAGCCTAATGTAGCTATGCATTTACTCTGTGGTCTCATTTTTACGTTTAATATGTAGGATGGAAAGGACAATGCTCAAAAAAACATTTAATGCAGACTACAACTACAGGATTTAACCTTCTTTGAAAAGATATGTACATATTTTTTAGTTAGATTGTATTTAGTAGAGGATATTCGTCACACTCTTCAATTCGTCTGCTATATTGAAATTGCCACCTGTGAACTGTGTATACTCCACAATTTTTCAGCAAAACTGGCCTCTTATCCTTTGTGTCAATAATCAGTCAGTGCCAAGACACAGTTTTCACACTGATTTACTATTATGGCCTGCTAAGGATAAAATGGTAAAGCACTAAAATGATGTCTTCATTGTTAGCTCTAGCTTTCACCTCTTTTAGCAACTTGCCAAATACCCTCTATTAAAATAGAGGGTGATAGTTCTTTATTATTCTCTGTAGGTGGGCATCAGGGATGGTCTTTGCAGGTCTATCAGCGTATGAAAGAAGTCAAGCATTCATGTATGAATCATCAGAGCTTTGTTTGATCTCAGTTGAACAGGAATTTAACAGGGACTGTTCAGTTCCACTATAGACATGTCTCTATTTTCATTTCTAGAAGTAATAATGTGAACAGTTTTAAACTAGGTTCAATGTTAAGTTGGGAAATAATTTACACAGATTGAGACTACCACAGTGATGTTGATGGCAAGGCAAGTCTTTAACATTGAATAAGGATTTAATCCATGAAGCGTTGCTCAATTAGCTAATTTGGGCTAAGATACAGAACCAAGGAAGTGAATGAAGCCAGAGAAATACAGGCTGCTCTGTCCAGAAAAATCAGGAAAACAAAACAAAATCTAGACGTTGGCAGTTTAGGATCTGTCTCTCATTGAAGAAATACTCAATTTAAATATATTCTCTAAAGAGTATGCATGATAATCTTAATTAATACTAATACCACACCAGTTGAAAGAAGTAGAACAACATACTAGAGAATACAGCTAAGGTCAGCAGATTTAGATGACCCAGGCAGCTAATTTGTGGAGAAAACATAGACAAAGTGATTAAATTGACTTAGTATCAGATTTCTTGTTCTTCCTATGGGTGTACAAACATGACTCGGAGGTAAAGAATTATCTCTGTTCTTATTGCTTGAGACACCAGATTTTTAAAAAAATGATTTGGTCCTTTGAAATCTCATATTGTTTTAAATATAAAGCATTTGATAAAATCAAAAACTTTATTAGACTGATGACACCTGATTTATGTTAAAAACTCGAATTTATTCCAGTCATTAGTTATGCGCTACCTAACTAATAGCTTACTAGCTTTGGGGTATAGTTAGCTAAAATGTTATACTATATTACATTGCAAACAATTTCTTGGCAACTGTAATTTAAAAGATGTCTTTAAACATCTGACCTGTGTTTTAAAATGTCAGAGCAACAATTAAACTATTCCCATTATCCTTTTATGAGGGAAAAATAATGTTTTACAGATTTTAAGATTTGCATGACTTGTAAACATCAGCATCAACTAAGATGCAATATGCTTATTTTATTTTGTTGAATTAAAAAGATGTGTTATATTGACAGGCATAATCTACAGTCTCTGCTTGTTTTTTCAAGAACAACACAGATGAACACATCTGAATATAGCATTACCCAGGCATAACCAGGCTAACAAAGAGAAAACAATGACAGATTTTAGCAGTTTCCCCCCAGTAACATGGATTGTTGTTGCTTTTTAAATAGATTTGTCTCTGATGTTGAATAAAAAATAATTTCCTCTGGCATTAATAGAATAAGAGTGGTTACATATTTTTTTCTTTTCTTTATAGTTACATTTCTATATTTAAGTCAGATTTTATTCCCTTGCTTTACTCTCATATTCTTATATTGTCCAATCAGATGAATAATGAATGTAGTTTACATTATAATGTGTTCAGTTTTACAAGAGTCAGAAGAGAATCTGTTAACATTTATTTACACCTTCTTGTAGCATGCCAGATGTTGTACCAAGTACTTTACGAATATTATTTTATTTATCTTCATACCACTAAGATGAAATGTATGCTATTCATTTATTCTCATTCTGCAGTATTGGTTTGAGCCTTACAAGTTGAAGTACACTACCTAATGTCACACAATTAAAAGGTAGAGAGGCTTGATCATTATCCTGGGGCCCTTTGGCTTTAACATATATCATAGTAGATGAAGATACAGTCTTGCAACCATGAAAGATATGGACAACACATATTTTTTGGGGAAAAAAGGTGTTTTACTTTACTCCATCTCATGATTTTTTAAAAACATGGATGAAATAATCCTTCATATTACTAAAAGGGAATGCATAGCAGACAAATTATTCAGCTGAGGATGGAGGTGTAAAAATTTGGACAAGGAACAGTTAGGGAGACAATGACCGAAGTGGGAAATTGAAAATCATAAATGAAAATTTGGTCTGGATTTTTATTTCAGATTTCATATTTTTTCTAGAACCTCAAGTCCCCATAATAAAATATAAGTGTACATTTTGTTTCAACCACATTGTATAAAAATTATACATATGCCATTATATAACTTTAAATATTTTGTCATATTTTCATTTGCTTCCTCCTAACAGAGATATTTAACTTAGAAATGTGATATTCTGGCTTCTAAAATATGGAGGCTCAAGATAGCCTGGTCCTAATAAGCAAGGTTTTTATAAAAGACTCACATACAATTATCCCCTCTTGGAAAAAATAATTTTAATACATATTTGCCTTCTATGTTTGTGGTAAGGGATATTTTAATACTCAGGTATTTGCCAGAATGTCAATTGTATTCAATTAATATTTCAGTCCCTTTGTTTTGAACTACAGCCAATGTCATCTCTATTATAGAATTCATTCATTAACTGTGACAAGAGACAATATCAGTAATGAAAAAATCCTTCATTTAATAGTATTTTAAAAGAAATAATATCCCTTTTTAAGTATTTGCTATGTTAAATGAAAATTTAACTGAAACAATTTCAATGTTTGTTTTTATTTTTGCTTATTTATTTGCACAATTAGTCCTGGTCTAAAATTGTTCGATTGTATGTAAATTTTTTCTAGGTGAGCTCTCTAGAAAAACTAGAATCATAAAACTATATTTGGGAGACATCACTTGACTGGAAGATTGTGCCTTATCTGTTGGTCACAATTTGGCTTTTGCATGGCATGTAGAAGATCTCTGATCCAATACTCACAACTTATCTGCTTTCTCTGGGCATCATCAATAACTATATAATATTAGATAAAAAAGGCAAACGTATGAACTATTTCACATGAATTGCAATTCAGCATTCAGAAGTTCTAGTTATTTGAATTACTTCATTTCCCGGTCATGATCATTAACTTTTCTTTCTTTCTCTTCCTTCCTTCCTTCCTTCCTTCCTTCCTTCCTTCCTTCCTTCCTTCCTTCCTTCCTTCCTTCCTTCCTTCCTTCCTTCCTTCTTTCCTTCTCTCTCTCTTTCCTCCCCTCCCTTGCTCTACCTCTCTCTCTATTTGTTGGCACACTCGTTTGTTTCCCCCCTTACTCTTCTACTCTCCACCCCCATCTTCAACCCACTGTCTGCTCCATTCTCTCCCCTCTGCTAACCACATTTTATTTCAGGGAGTAAACCTACAGCCCCACTGCACGGACAGATTCCAAGGCAGGGGGA